>NC_092279.1:2104142-2139142 GCF_036320965.1 Panulirus ornatus
ATGATACAGGCGCTGTATGATACAGGCGCTGTATGATACAAGCGCTGTATGGTACAGGCGCTGTATGATACAGGCGCTGTATGATACAGGCGCTGTATGGTACAGGCGCTGTATGATACAGGCGCTGTATGGTACAGGCGCTGTATGGTACAGGCGCTGTATGATACAGGCTGTGTACGATACAGGCGCTGTATGATACAGGCGCTGTATGCTACAGGCGCTGCATAATACAGGCGCTGAATGGAACAGGCTCTGTATGATACAGGCTCTGTACGATACAGGCGCTGTATGATACAAGCGCTGTATCATGATACAGGCTGGCTTTACTACAGTGGTTTCCGGCTCTCTGTGTATTATGTATTTGATGTTCAGGGTGAGGATACAGTCACACAAGCGTTTCTCTCTCTCTCTCTCTCTCTCTCTCTCTCTCTCTCTCTCTCTCTCTCTCTCTCTCTCTCTCTCTCTCTCTTTTATAAACAAATATAGACCAATACTAACTGTTACGAACATTGTATTGACCTTTACCTCTCAATCCTTCTTTCACTTGTGTCCAGTGTCCCCACCTTGTAGTGTTCAGTGTCCCCACCTTCTAGTGTTCAGTGTCCCCACCTTCTAGTGTTCAGTGTCCCCACCTTCTAGTGTTCAGTGTCCCCACCTTGTAGTGTTCAGTGTCCCCACCTTCTAGTGTTCAGTGTCCCCACCTTGTAGTGTTCAGTGTCCCCACCTTCTAGTGTTCAGTGTCCCCAGCTTCTAGTGTTCAGTGTCCCCACCTTGTAGTGTTCAGTGTCTCCACCTTCTAGTGTTCAGTGTCCCCACCTTCTAGTGTTCAGTGTCCCCACCTTCTAGTGTTCAGTGTCCCCACCTTCTAGTGTTCAGTGTCCCCACCTTCTAGTGTTCAGTGTCTCCACCTTCTAGTGTTCAGTGTCCCCACCTTCTAGTGTTCAGTGTCCCCACCTTCTAGTGTTCAGTGTCCCCACCTTCTAGTGTTCAGTGTCTCCACCTTGTAGTGTTCAGTGTCCCCACCTTCTAGTGTTCAGTGTCTCCACCTTCTAGTGTTCAGTGTCTCCACCTTCTAGTGTTCAGTGTCTCCACCTTGTAGTGTTCAGTGTCCCCACCTTCTAGTGTTCAGTGTCTCCACCTTCTAGTGTTCAGTGTCCCCACCTTCTAGTGTTCAGTGTCTCCACCTTCTAGTGTTCAGTGTCCCCACCTTCTAGTGTTCAGTGTCCCCACCTTCTAGTGTTCAGTGTCCCCACCTTCTAGTGTTCAGTGTCTCCACCTTCTAGTGTTCAGTGTCCCCACCTTGTAGTGTTCAGTGTCCCCACCTTGTAGTGTTCAGTGTCTCCACCTTCTAGTGTTCAGTGTCCCCACCTTCTAGTGTTCAGTGTCCCCACCTTCTAGTGTTCAGTGTCCCCACCTTCTAGTGTTCAGTGTCCCCACCTTCTAGTGTTCAGTGTCCCCACCTTCTAGTGTTCAGTGTCCCCACCTTCTAGTGTTCAGTGTCCCCACCTTCTAGTGTTCAGTGTCTCCACCTTCTAGTGTTCAGTGTCTCCACCTTCTAGTGTTCAGTGTCCCCACCTTCTAGTGTTCAGTGTCCCCACCTTCTAGTGTTCAGTGTCCCCACCTTCTAGTGTTCAGTGTCCCCACCTTCTAGTGTTCAGTGTCCCCACCTTCTAGTGTTCAGTGTCCCCACCTTCTAGTGTTCAGTGTCACCACCTTCTAGTGTTCAGTGTCCCCACCTTCTAGTGTTCAGTGTCCCCACCTTGTAGTGTTCAGTGTCCCCACCTTCTAGTGTTCAGTGTCCCCACCTTCTAGTGTTCAGTGTCCCCACCTTCTAGTGTTCAGTGTCCCCACCTTCTAGTGTTCAGTGTCCCCACCTTCTAGTGTTCAGTGTCCCCACCTTCTAGTGTTCAGTGTCCCACCTTCTAGTGTTCAGTGTCCCCACCTTGTAGTGTTCAGTGTCCCCACCTTCTAGTGTTCAGTGTCTCCACCTTCTAGTGTTCAGTGTCCCCACCTTCTAGTGTTCAGTGTCCCCACCTTGTAGTGTTCAGTGTCCCCACCTTGTAGTGTTCAGTGTCCCCACCTTCTAGTGTTCAGTGTCTCCACCTTGTAGTGTTCAGTGTCCCCACCTTGTAGTGTTCAGTGTCCCCACCTTGTAGTGTTCAGTGTCCCCACCTTCTAGTGTTCAGTGTCTCCACCTTGTAGTGTTCAGTGTCCCCACCTTCTAGTGTTCAGTGTCCCCACCTTCTAGTGTTCAGTGTCCTCACCTTCTAGTGTTCAGTGTCCCCACCTTCTAGTGTTCAGTGTCTCCACCTTCTAGTGTTCAGTGTCCCCACCTTCTAGTGTTCAGTGTCTCCACCTTCTAGTGTTCAGTGTCTCCACCTTCTAGTGTTCAGTGTCTCCACCTTCTAGTGTTCAGTGTCTCCACCTTCTAGTGTTCAGTGTCCCCACCTTCTAGTGTTCAGTGTCCCCACCTTGTAGTGTTCAGTGTCCCCACCTTCTAGTGTTCAGTGTCCCCACTTTCCACTTGTCTTCAGTGTCCACAACTGGTAATCAAATACTAACATCTACATTTAATTACCAGCTGCTAATACCTTACTAATAAACCCCCAATTTATCTCTTAAGAAATTCACCAGATCGTAAGCATTCCTGGAAAGCCACTGGCCAGGTCTGGAAAGCCACTGGCCAGGTCTGGAAAGCCACTGGCCAGGTCTGGAAAGCCCCTGACCCGGTCTGGAAAGCCCCTGGCCAGGTCTGGAAAGCCCCTGGCCAGGTCTGGAAAGCCACTGGCCAGGTCTGGAAAGCCCCTGACCCGGTCTGGAAAGCCCCTGGCCCCGTCTGGAAAGCCACTGGCCAGGTCTGGAAAGCCCCTGGCCATGTCTGGAAATCCCCTGGCCAGGTCTGGAAAGCCCCTGGCCATGTCTGGAAAGCCACTGGCCAGGTCTGGAAAGCCACTGGCCAGGTCTGGAAAGCCCCTGGCCAGGTCTGGAAAGCCACTGGCCCGGTCTGGAAAGCCACTGGCCCGGTCTGGAAAGGCGTTTGAGAAAGAGGGATGACTTACTGGTAGTCGGACCAGATCCTGATGTTGTGGACGAGGAAGTAAGGCGTCCAGCAGGCCACGAAGGTGAGGATGATGGAGAAGGTCATCTTGACCGTTTTGATCTTGGCTCGCGAGAGGGACTTGGAGCTGGGCGTTGTCTTCCGCAGCACCGTGTACCCATCTTCTCCAGGTGGGGGCGTCGCCGTCAGCCATTTCCATCCACACACACACACACACACGCGATGGGAAAGAGGAAGATACATGATAATTACAGGACACTGAGAGGAAATAGAAATACATTAGGAAGAAATGGAAACTAGGTGGGTCTTGCCACGTCTTTGGTCCCTACATATTCACCTTCTTGGAGACGCCCTTCCATACCTTCTGATCCGTTCGTCCTGGACCAAGAGTGAGGACAGAGACGCCGTCCTCCTCAGTCATGGAAATCCTGCAATTAGAAATGGTGACTGACACACTCCTCCTTTCTCTCTCTCTTCCTCTTTCTCTTTTGTTTTTAAGCCGTCGGATGCTAACCTAAAGCCACACTCTCTCCCTCTGGATCATAATGCAATTAGGTTGCCATATCCTCTTCACTGGCAGAGTCAACAGGACTCAACACCATCGTCCCCTGCCAAGATGACTGCTTTACCTACTACTTCCTGGAAGGCTCCAGCATTTATCTCAGCTTATAGTAAGATAAGGAATACAGGAGGGAAGAGGATTGGAAACTTCAAAGCTTATCTCAGCTTATAATACGATAAGGAATACAGGAGGGAAGAGGATTGGAAACTTCAAAGCTTATAGCAAGGGATGTAGAAGACGGGGACTGGAAATCTCAAGGCTTACTGTAATTTCTGTAAGACGGGAGATGGAAGCCTCATGCCTTATAATATGGCTGGAAAACGGGGACTGGAAACCTCAAGGTTTACAGTAACGGCTGGAAACCTCAAGGTTTACAGCAATGGCTGGAAGACAGGTAATAGAAACCTTAAGGCTAAGAGTAACTGCTGGAATACATGGGACTGGAAACCTCAAGGCTTACAATAATTCCTGTAAAATGGGCTGGAAACCTCAAGGCTTACAGTAATTCCTAGAAGACGGGGACTGGAAACCTCACGGCTTTGAACAATGCCTGGAAAATGGGGAGGAGAACTCAAAAAAGGCATTACTCCATTGTCCTGGAAAGTCTTGCAGTATCGGTACAGGTGATAAGATGTGTATTTGAGAATGATGACGTAAAATGGTGTTAGGAGATGTTACGTCACATGCTGTAATCAAGGCTGATACAGGGATACAGGCAGTTATGCAGAGAGGAATACTCAAATTTCCATAAAGGTGCATAATTACGCTTGATTACATCCAGAGGCTACGACGAAAAGAAAAGAAAAGGAAAATGTACGGAAATCATTTTTCATTCGTTTGGGAGGTTGGATCTGTGAGGGAGGGCCAAGGGTGGTGTGGTGGGGGTTATTGGGTGGGGGGGGGTGACGACGAGGACGCCACCCCTGGTGAAATGAGTAACTTATCCTGTAGGGGCAGGGGGGCGCTGTGGGGCAGGGGGTTGTCTCACTAGACCCTTGTTCTGTCTCAGGCTTAGGCCCTTAATGGTCTCTCAAAATCCAAGGTCTGTCAGTCTTAGGACCTTACTGGCCTCTCTTAAACTCCATACCATCCCAGTGAACCTATCCCATCTATAATCTTGAACTTTCAGCAGATTTTCCTATTACTTTCCCATCTCCAAGTGGATAAGGTGTGTTTCTGAACTAGTCCCGGTCCTTGCTCGTCTATCTCGTCTCTGTCTTAAAAAAAAAAAAACCAGACTTCCCTCTCATCCAGGAAGCATGCCTTGGTGCATTCCATCCCAAGGAAGCGAGACCGATTTTACCCAGCCAAAAGTCGCGCCCTATTGCTCTCCCTTCAGCTGTCTTCAAAGCCTTTGAAACTCTCCCGTAACTCTCGCTTTCCCAAGCGTTTAGAAGCCAGGTGGACTCTAGTTGTGTCGTTCCTTCCCCTGTGACTCACTTCTGGCCCTCCTCCCTCAGCATGTTGTTTGTATATAGAGACACTTTCCCATATCCAGGGGCTACTTCCTCAAAGCTGAGGTTGCTCCTTAATATCCGGGGACCGGGGATAGACGGGGACATCTTCGATCAGGGGACATATCCGGGGACATGTCATGTCCAGGAACTGGGGACACTTCGTGAACAGGGAAATTTCGTATTGTGTGGGGACACTTGACATCCCGATGCACCACTTCATATCCACAAGCGCTTCCTCTTATCCGGAAACACCTCCCCTTATCCGGAAACACCTCCTCAGATCCGGAGACACCTCCTTTTAACCGGGACAGCTTTTCACGTGATTCAGTCCTGGTGTTAATTTGTGACACATAGGTATATGTTTCCAGTGCCACAGATATTTCTCATTCCTTAGACACTGCGTTCGTGTATTTCCTCCCCACGTAGGCCAGGAGATCAGACTAGTCCTTTGTTATATAACCATTTTGCTGTGAATTAGTCGTTTGATAGTGAACGTGCATGGGAGTTGGTAGGTACGTGGAGTGCAGCGTTGAAACACTTTATATAGGATGGTCTGCAAGATGCTGCACCATAGACATCAAACTGCGCCATAAAACGTGATTGTCGCATCGAAAACTCTCGGTCCAAAGATGCATCTGGTGGTTCATTCGGCCTCAAGGTCAAGATATTGAGGTGACTGTGAATTTGGGACTTCGAGAAAAGCGGAGGCGCTGCGGACGACCCGCTTTTGAATGCTGGTGGTGGTAAGCGGTGTGAGAAAGAGGGGGTCCCTCAGAGTCCAGACTGTCGCTTAGGCCAAGAAAGATCTGGACGTTTGGATTTAGTTTCCAGCCAGAAGCTAAGAGGTGGAGGTAAGGAAACAGACTATGAGGATACGAGGGTATTCCAGTATATCTCCGACTGGATTAATCTATTTTCAAAGACATTAGGGAGAATTGCCTTAGATGGTCTTACCCACGCCTTGAAGTGAGAGAATATTAAACACAGAGAGGCTTTGAAGGGGATTTGTTTGTGATGGCGTTAAGTTACCCGGAATTGGAGAGAAGGACTGTCGGTGATACAACCCCTCACGACTTATGAGGGCAGGGTTACTCTCCACACCTGATTGGAAAGACATGAAAGTCGAAAAGTCAGTCAAAGAATTTACATTTCTTTGTTGTCATGTCGACTCGTGAAGTCTTTCAGGGTGGATGATGGTGTTTTGTGAGAATGGAAACATTTGCCTAAGGGGAGGGGGGACATCTATCTACCCCCCTTTTCTATTGTCACACCAGCTGGTAACTTGTGCAAGGCAGCTGAAGTTCCAGTAACTCCATTGATGAAAAAGAGAAATGGGGATAATTTGTATGATACCTTTTAGAAACATATGGATTTTCGAAGCAATTATGATCAGCCATACGTTCACTGATCTGTAAGAGAGACTGAACACCTTCCTGAAGAAGGTGTTGCCGTTTCCCTGATCCTTGGCTGTGGTCCTGAAATCATAACCTCGTCATGAATGTGAAATACAAGCTGGCAATATTCCTCTAACTGCTCCACCCGCCACCATCATATCCCTCCTTCAGTATATCCTTGGTCCCTGTGTGACAAAGAGAGATTGCATCATCGTCAGGGCCGCCACAGACCCCCCCTCTCTACAGCGTCGGCTGCCTCGTCTCCACCTGACACCTGAAATGAGGGGGAGAAAAAATATGTTTACGGCATGATGTGTTCCTGACGAAGATCTTCCTCCCCTACCTGGCCTAGGGGTGAGGGAGCGAGCGGCCAGCTTTACCTCGATGTTGCTGGACTTCGATGTTGTGCAGAGCTTGAAAACGATGTTTAAGCGGATGTTTAAGTGGATGTTTAAGAGACTTAGAGCCTTGCGACGATAGTGGAAAAGGTCGGGTTTCCACAGTAGGAGAAGAGGGATTTGTTGAATATGTTTCTACACCCGTCGCGCTGCTCCTTAGCCTGAGCCAGGTACCCATTTTATCGACCAGCCCTAAGGGGGGAGGATGAACAGCTGGGTTGACTGTGGACCGACTGCCGTAACTAGGATTCGAACCTATACGGCTTCGACCCCTGGCTGGGCCCGTGAGTGCGTCGCGGTCAGCAACGCTAACTGCTACCGAACGTCGGCCAATACTCGCTCTGTGTGTGCCAGGGCTTACAGCCATGGCTGAGGGCATCAGTGTTGACAGCCATGGCTGAGGACGACCAGTTCTCTGATCACTGGTCCGTCACAATGATGGCAAATAAGTCTGGTAACAAGAGACACAAATTGTGAAATATTTCCACACGGAAAAATAGAAATGTTTTACATGGACGCGTCTGTTTTTTATAGATCTGCTAACGCCTGGGATATATAGACGAATGTGTTACATGGACACGTCTGTTTTTTATAGATCTGCTATCCCCTTGACATTTATAGACGAATGGGTTCCATGGACACGTCTGTTTTTTATAGATCTGCTATCCCCTTGACATTTATAGACGAATGGGTATAGTTTTTCAGTTTATGAATGGGGAGAATGATTGCTATATACAATTTTTTTTAATAGTCGTCTGTGTCGATTATGATAAATAATGCTATGATTATCCAGTTTACTAGATAATTTATGAATACATATTGTTATGTAATTGTTATGTTGTAGTTAATGACGTCCACCATGAATGGCGTTCCATTGTATATATATATATATATATATATATATATATATATATATATATATATATATGCCCTAGCCTGAGCCAGGTACCCATTTTATCGACCAACCCCTTGGGGTGGATGATGAACAGCTGGATTGACTGTGGACCGACTTCCGCATGCAGGATTCGATGCCAAAATATTATCCTGAGTGTGAGGGTCTTCCTAATCAGCGTCAGAATGTGTGAGGATGTCTTCCTCATACCTAGCGACACCTCCTCATATTTAGGATCGACCCCTCATATTCGCGAACACCTCCTCATACCTAGCGACACCTCCTCATATTTAGGATCACTCCTCATACCCGAGACACCTCTATATATCTGGGACAGCTCATATCTGGGAACATCTTATAGGAGTGAGGACCTCCGGATTTCGAGCAGTACGCCATACCTCCCACGCCAGCCGAAGGGACGACCTCTCCGGCAGGAGACGTTCTCCTGACGAAGGATGAGTTTCATCAGGGTATGAAGGGTAATCAGACAACTGATGAGATACGTTGACGGAGTGAGGGAGGAGTGGATGTGGTCTTTGATATTCAAGTGTATTTTCCCTTGATGATCTAACTTCCTTTGAGACTGGGGGAGGGACGTGGCAGGAGCCCTTAGCTAATAGGGGAATTAATTAGCGAAGGATTTAATGTGGGATGATAATTTTCCGCTAGTCTCCCCTCCTCCACGGGTAGAGCGTAAAGAAAATGTCACGAAAACATGAGAAGAAAAGTGAGTGATGTGGAATGTGACGCGAGTTGTACCATTTGGATTCGTTGCCACAGAGACGAGGTCGTGTGTGTGTTTGGGCTAACAGCTGGTGGTCGTAACCCCCTGAGGCCACGTCTTAGGTAAATGCTTGTCATTTCATGTGTGGCGAGGTGGCGACGGGAATGAATAAAGGCAGCAAGTATGAATTATGTACATATGTATATATGTATATGTCTGTGTATGTATATGTATGTATCCGTTGAAATGTATAGGTATGTTTATGTGCGTGTGTGGACATGTATGTATATGCATGTGTATGTGGGTGGGTTGGGGCCATTTCGTCTGTTTCCTTGCGCTACCTCGCTAACGCGGGAGACAGACATCAATCAACCCAGAGATGATGATGGTGAACAGCTAGGATGTCGACTTCCCCGCCCAGGATTCGAACCCTGGCGAGGCCCCTCGCGTAGCACGTCGTCAGCAACACTGACCACTACACCACGGAGGCTCACAGTTCATAGCCACATGGACATTTAAAACCTACGACAACATTCATCAGATATTGGACACACACACACACACACACACACACACACACACACAGGATACGAACAGATATACAAGGAAGACATCTCTTCTCATTTACTCTCTCCCTCACAATGGAACGTTTCCGAACGTTTGTATCCGAAGGTGTCAACGTTTCTTTGTCAGTTAAGCTCTATATCTTTGGGTAACTTGTGTTATTTACACCCTTATGTACTTGAGGGGGCGGGAGAGAACACTGGGTTTATACCCTACACCCCACCAGCAGGAGGATCCCCTTCAGGCAATAGACGACACAACTCCGTTAAGGGCCTGGTCCTCAAAGGCATAAGAGGCAGATCCAATCGCTCTACGTATATCACCAAGGGGAGTCGAGTGTGTCTGTGTGGTTTCCAGTTCGTTCGGGCTCATGACTCGGTCTTCGGAAACCTTTGAGACATCCTTTGTCAATTTGGACCTTCGCACTGCGCTTATACCTGCAGGATGGAACGCTGCCTATTTTGAAAGCGTTCTCCCTCCCTCACTTTGAGCCCTGCTGAGACTTTGTGCTTCTAAAAGCCATGAATATATATAAATATGTATCGACGGACGAGATTAGAACGCCCGGTCAAGCGGGAAGTGAGATGGCGTCGGATTCGATGCTTCGTTTTCTATCCGGGAGGGGAGAAAGCGGCGTCGGATTTGATGGTTCGTATTCTGTCCGGTAGGGAATGGGCGACGTATTTGATGCATCGTTTTCTATTAGGGAGTAAGGGAGCGACGTATTTGATGCTTTCGTTTTCTTTTAGCTTGTGAGATGGCGACGTATTGGATGCTTCGTTTTCTATCCGGGAGTGAGAGGGCGACGTATTTGATGCTTTCGTATATATATATATATATATATATATATATATATATATATATATATATATATATATATATATATATATATATATATATATATATATATATATATATATATATATATATATATATATATATATATATATACATTATCTCGGAAAGCAAAAATGGGTATGTTTGAAGGAATAGTGGTTCCAACAATGTTGTATGGTTGCGAGGCGTGGGCTATGGATAGAGTTGTGCGCAGGAGGATGGATGTGCTGGAAATGAGATGTTTGAGGACAATGTGTGGTGTGAGGTGGTTTGATCGAGTGAGTAACGTAAGGGTAAGAGAGATGTGTGGAAATAAAAAGAGCGTGGTTGAGAGAGCAGAAGAGGGTGTTTTGAAGTGGTTTGGGCACATGGAGAGAATGAGTGAGGAAAGATTGACCAAGAGGATATATGTGTCGGAGGTGGAGGGAACGAGGAGAAGAGGGAGACCAAATTGGAGGTGGAAAGATGGAGTGAAAAAGATTTTGTGTGATCGGGGCCTGAACATGCAGGAGGGTGAAAGGAGGGCAAGGAATAGAGTGAATTGGAGCGATGTGGTATACCGGGGTTGACGTGCTGTCAGTGGATTGAATCAAGGCATGTGAAGCGTCTGGGGTAAACCATGGAAAGCTGTGTAGGTATGTATATTTGCGTGTGTGGACGTATGTATATACATGTGTATGGGGGGGGGGGGGGTTGGGCCATTTCTTTCGTCTGTTTCCTTGCGCTACCTCGCAAACGCGGGAGACAGCGACAAAGTATAAAAATATATATATATATATATATATATATATATATATATATATATATATATATATATATATATATGTTGGAAAGGATCACAATTTTGCGCGTGATCAAGATATTCCTATGAGTCCACGGGGAAAATGAAACACGAAAAGTTCCCGAGTGCACTTTCGTGTAATAATCATATTATCATGGGAGACACAAGAGAGAAATATAACAGTCAGTTGATATACATCGAAGAGACAAAGCTAGGATTGGTAAGCGTGTTTACCCAGTGGCGTCCTAGCTACGTCTCTTCATTGTATATCAACTAAATAATATTTCTCTCTTGTGTCTCCCCTGATGATGTGATTATGACACGAAAGTGCACCTGGGAGCTTTTCGTGTTTCATTTTCCCCGTGGACTCATAGGAATATATATATATATATATATATATATATATATATATATATATATATATATATATATATATATATATTTTATTTATCTATTTTTCTTTGTCGCTGTCTCCCTCGTTTGCAAGGTAGCGCAAGGAAACAGACGAAAGAAATGGCCCAACCCACCCCATACACATGTATATACACACCCGTCCACACACGCAAATATACATACCTATACATCTCAATGTACACATATATATACACACAGAGACACATACATATATACCCATGCACACAATTCACAATGTCTGCATTTATTCATTCCCATCGCCACCTCGCCACACATGGAATATCATCCCCCTCCCCCCTCATGTGTGCGGGGTAGCGCTAGGAAAAGACAACAAAGGCCTCATTCGTTCACACTCAGTCTCTAGCTGTCATGCAATAATGCCCGAAACCACAGCTCCCTTTCCACATCCAGGCCCACACAGCTTTCCATGGTTTACCCCGGACGCTTCACATGCCCTGATTCAATCCACTGACAGCACGTCAACCCCGGTATACCACATCGATCCAATTCACTCTATTCCTTGCCCGCCTTTCACCCTCCTGCATGTTCAGGCCCCGATCACTCAAAATCTTTTTCACTCCATCTTTCCACCTTAAATTTGGTCTCCCACTTCTCCTCGTTCCCTCCACCTCCGACACATATATCCTCTTGGTCAATCTTTCCTCACTCATTCTCTCCATGTGCCCAAACCATTTCAAAACACCCTCTTCTGCTCTCTCAACCACGCTCTTTTTATTTCCACACATCTCTCTTACCCTTACGTTACTTACTCGATCAAACCACCTCACACCACACGTCCTCAAACATCTCATTTCCAGCATATCCACCCTCCTGCGCACAACTCTATCCATAGCCCACGCCTCGCAACCATACAACATTGTTGGAACCACTATTCCTTCAAACATACACATTTTTTCTTACCGAGATAATGTTCTCGACTTCCACACATTCTTCAAGGCTCCCAGGATTTTCGCCCCCTCCCCCACCCTATGATCTACTTCCGCTTCCATGGTTCCATCCGCTGCCAGATCCACTCCCAGATATCTAAAACACTTTACTTCCTCCAGTTTTTCTCCATTCAAACTTACCTCCCAATTGACTTGACCCTTGGCGGATTCATGTGAGAAACTGCAGAAGCTGGTGACGGAGTTTGGTAAAGTGTGTGGAAGAAGAAAGTTAAGAGTAAATGTGAATAAGAGCAAGGTTATTAGGTACAGTAGGGTTGAGGGTCAAGTCAATTGGGAGGTGAGTTTGAATGGAGAAAAACTGGAGGAAGTGAAGTGTTTTAGATATCTGGGAGTGGATCTGTCAGCGGATGGAACCATGGAAGCGGAAGTGGATCATAGGGTGGGGGAGGGGGCGAAAATTTTGGGAGCCTTGAAAAATGTGTGGAAGTCGAGAACATTATCCCGGAAAGCAAAAATGGGTATGTTTGAAGGAATAGTGGTTCCAACAATGTTGTATGGTTGCGAGGCGTGGGCTATGGATAGAGTTGTGCGCAGGAGGATGGATGTGCTGGAAATGAGATGTTTGAGGACCTTGTGTGGTGTGAGGTGGTTTGATCGAGTAAGTAACGTAAAGGTAAGAGAGATGTGTGGAAATAAAAAGAGCGTGGTTGAGAGAGCAGAAGAGGGTGTTTTGAAATGGTTTGGGCACATGGAGAGAATGAGTGAGGAAAGATTGACCAAGAGGATATATGTGTCGGAGGTGGAGGGAACGAGGAGAAGAGGGAGACCAAATTGGAGGTGGAAAGATGGAGTGAAAAGGATTTTGTGTGATCGGGGCCTGAACATGCAGGAGGGTGAAAGGAGGGCAAGGAATAGAGTTAATTGGAGCGATGTGGTATACAGGGGTTGACGTGCTGTCAGTGGATTGAATCAAGGCATGTGAAGCGTCCGGGGTAAACCATGGAAAGCTGTGTAGGTATGTATATTTGCGTGTGTGGACGTGTGTATGTACATGTGTATGGGGGGGGGGTTGGGCCATTTCTTTCGTCTGTTTCCTTGCGCTACCTCGCAAACGCGGGAGACAGCGACAAAGTATAAAAAAAAAAAATATATATATATATATATATATATATATATATATATATATATATATATATATATATATATATATATATATACTGTATTTATGGATAGCTCTTATATTAGCCGCTTTCCTGACAGTATTGAAGCATCGTTTTTTAAAGTCCCCCTTACCAGTTTCTGTCGTATTTTCTTTCTTTCTTTTTTTATTTTAGTAACTGATATTTTATCTTCAGATAGCCTCAGATGTAGTATGTGTCGGCAGTGACTGACAGATAAATATACAATAAAAATCCACACTCGTTTTGCCCCTCGGACTCACACTGTACGAACGTAAACAAATCAAAACACTTGTTAAAAACCAATGTTTATTTTTTTGTTTGTTTGTTTTTTGTAATCAAACTGACTGATGTTGACTTCGAAACACTTTTTTAAATTTTTCCATTTTTTGAATAATTTTTTTTCAGAAGTGACATGAAATAAATTGGCCTTTTTTTTTTCCCAGTGTTGCTGGAAAATGAAGTTAAATGGTCAGTATTATTGGCTTTTCTTATCTCTTATCTGTTATCAGGAGTTCAACACAGCAGCATTGTCTTTAAACACGTGTTCAATGGGTTCATACCGTCGTGTTCAATGGGTTCATACCGTCGTGTTCAATGGGTTCATACCGTCGTGTTCAATGGGTTCGTGCCGTCGTGTTCAGTGGGTTCGTACCGTCGTGTTCAATGGCTTCATACCGTCGTGTTCAATGGGTTCGTGCCGTCGTGTTCAATGGGTTCATACCGTCGTGTTCAATGGCTTCATACCGTCGTGTTCAATGGCTTCATACCGTCGTGTTCAATGGGTTCGTGCCGTCGTGTTCAGTGGGTTCGTACCGTCGTGTTCAGTGGGTTCGTGCCGTCGTGTTCAATGGGTTCATACCGTCGTGTTCAATGGCTTCATACCGTCGTGTTCAATGGGTTCGTGCCGTCGTGTTCAGTGGGTTCGTGCCGTCGTGTTCAATGGGTTCGTGCCGTCGTGTTCAGTGGATTCGTACCGTCGTGTTCAGTGGGTTCGTACCGTCGTGTTCAGTGGGTTCGTACCGTCGTGTTCAGTGGGTTCGTACCGTCGTCTTCAGTGGGTTCGTGCTCGTGCCGTCGTGTTCAGTGGTTCGTCATTGTGTTCAGTGGTTCGTCATTGTGTTCAGTGGGTCGTACCGGGTGTTCAGTGGCTTCATACCGTCGTGTTCAGTGGGTTCGTACCGTCGTGTTCAGTGGGTTCGTGCTCGTGCCGTCGTGTTCAGTGGTTCGTTATTGTGTTCAGTGGTTCGTCATTGTGTTCAGTGGGTCGTACCGCGTGTTCAGTGGCTTCATACCGTCGTGTTCAGTGGGTTCGTACCGTCGTGTTGAGTGGGTTCGTGCTCGTGCCGTCGTATTCAGTGGTTCGTCATTGTGTTCAGTGGGTCGTACCGCGTGTTCAGTGGCTTCATACCGTCGTGTTCAGTGGGTTCGTACCGTCGTGTTCAGTGGGTTCGTAACGTCGTGTTCAGAGGGTTCGTACCGTTGTGTTCAGTGGGTTCGTGCCGTCGTGTTCAGTGGGTTCGTATCGACGTGTTCAGTGGGATCGTACCGTCGTGTTCAGTGGATTCGTACCATGGTGTTCAGTGGGATCGTACCGTCGTGTTCAGTGGGTTTATACCGTCGTGTACAGTGGGTTCGTACCGTCGTGTTCAGTGGAATCGTACCGTTGTTTTCAGTGGGTTCGTACCGTCGTGTTCAGTGGTTCGTCATTGTGTTCAGTGGGTCGTACCGTTGTGTTCAGTGGTTCGTACCATGGTGTTCAGTGGGATTGTACCGTTGTGTTCAGTGGGTTCGTACCGTCGTGTTCAGTGGGTTCATACCGTCGTGTTCAGTGGGATCGTACCGCCGTGTTCAGTGGGTTCGTGCTCGTGCCGTCGTGTTCAGTGGTTCGTCATTGTGTTCAGTGGGTCGTACCGTTGTGTTCAGTGGTTCGTCAGTGTGTTCAGTGGGTCGTACCGTCGTGTTCAAAGAGATAGTCCTGAGCAGCCAATGGAATGGACGGATAGACGCACAGGTGTGTGTGTGTGTGTGCCACTGTGGCCAACAGCAGTGGAAGGAAGGGTCTGAAAGAAGTGCAATCATGGCAGCCAGGTTGACACTTTTCTTTCATTTCATTCATCGAGAGAGTAACGTCAGGGCTTAAAGCAGTGGAGGCAGACTAATGGTAAGGTGGGTGCGGCGTAAGGGGATTATATACAGTGGTACGACCAGACGCGATCGTGTGATTACATACAGTGGAAAGGAGACGAGATACAGTGGATAGAAGACTAGATACAGTGGTAGGGGGACGAGATACAGTGGTAGGGAGGTGAGATACAGTGGTTAGGAGACGAGATACAGTGGTAGGGAGGTGAGATCCAGTGATTAGGAGACGAGATACAGTGGTAGGGAGGTCATATACAGTGGTAGGGAGATGAGATTCAGTGGTTAGATTAGATACAGTGGTAGGAAGGTGAGATACAGTGGTTAGGAGACGAGATACAGTGGTTAGAAGATTAGATACAGTGGTAGGGAGGTGAGATACAGTGGTTAGGAGACGAGATACAGTAGTTAAGAGACTAGATACAGTGGTATAGAGATGAGATACAGTGGTAAGGAGACGAGACACAGTGGTAAGGAGATGAGATACAGTGGTAAGAAGACGAGACACAGTGGTAAGGAGATGAGATACAGTGGTAAGGAGACTGGATACAGTGGTAGAGATGAGATACAGTAGTTAGTGGTAAGGAAAGAGACTGATACAGAGGTTAGATGCAGTGGGTAGATGACTAGATACAGTGCTAAGGGGACTACATACAGTGGAATAAAGACTATACACTGGTTTGAAGACGAGGTACAGTGGTAAAAAGTCTAAGTACATGGATCAGAAGACTAGATACAGTGGTAAGTACACTACATACATTGGTAAGAAGAGGAGATTCAGTGGTTAGAAGACTAAATACAGTGGTAAGAAGACTACATACAGTGGTAAGAAACCTACATACAGTGGTAAGAAGACTATGTACAGTGGTAGGAACGGTAGGTACATTGGTAAGATTTCATTATGATAAATGACTAAATAAAGTGGTCAGAAGTCTAGATACAGTGGTGAGGAGATTACATAAGGTGGAAGATGACCATATGCACAGTGGTAGGATAACTGTTAACAGCAGTTAGAACACTAGGTATTATGGCAGGAGAACTACATAAATGGTCAGAGTGCAACATACAGTGGTACGGATACACACTGGTAATATGACTAGATACAGTGGTTGGAAGGCTACCTACAGTGGTAAGAGGAGTATATACAGTGAAAAAATGACTGCACACAGTAGCAGATAACTATATACAGTGGTAAGATGAGTATATACAGTGGTAAGATGACTATATGCATTAGTAAGAAGACTGTATAGAGGGGTAAGAGGACTATTACAGTGGTGAGAATAATGCATGCAGTGGTAAGACTGTACATAGTGGTAAGTTGGCTAGGAACAGTGGTACGAATACTGCATGGAGTGGTAAGATGACTGTATACAGTGGCAATATAACAAATGCATAGAGTGGTAAGGTGACTATATACAGTGGCAATATGACTACATATATTAGTGGTAAGAATATACACAGTGTTAACGTAGCGAGACACAGTGGTAGGAAGCCTGCATACAATGGTAAGAAGACTATATACAGTGGTAAGACTATATATAGTGGTAAGATGACCACATACAGTGGTAAGAAGACTATTTACATTATTTAGAATATACACAGTGGTAAGATGACCAGCTAAAGTGGTAAAAACAGTGCATACAGTGGTAAGAAGACTAAATACAGTATTAAGAATATACACAGTGGCAAGATGGTCAGGTACAGTGGTAAGGACTATATACAGTGTCAATATGACTATATACAGTGGTAAAAGACTCTATACAGTGTCAATATGACCACATACAGTGGTAAGAAGACGCTCTACAGTGTCAGTATTTCATACAGTGGTTAGAAGACTGGATGTAGTGGTAAGAAGACTATATACAGTGGTGAGAAGATTATATACAGTGGCAGTAGGACTACAGACAGTGGTAAGAAGACATTATCGTGACCTACATAGGTGACAATATGTGCCACCTGCTAATGACTTCATAAGAGACATCTCGATAGATTTTTATGTCATAAAGAGTTTATCTTTTGACCAAAATACAATGGGATATATTTATCATAGAGTTTACTATATCTTAAGAAGCCTTTAGAGTCTCCAATTCCTTTCTAAGTTCTGTAACCTTGATCGATTTAAGGTTCTAGTGTGTACAATTTGACAATGCAAGGGTTTATTGTATGGGGAGATTATACGAGTTACCCTTGAATTAGCCGTTTTCTATTATTTTTCAGATACCGATCGTTTTCTTCTTACAGAAAATGGCTCTGGGAAAAAGATATCTTTTAAGTTATTTACGGACGTGTGGGATGATATTTTTACATATATGTTAAGATTATAATTCTTTGTGTATTTGATAATAGAAGATTCAGTGACATTTCTCGTGATACTGGAGTTAGAGTTGATAACTGAGATGGCATTAGTCCATTCAATACAATGATCATTGCTTTTAGCGTGATTAAACAAGGCATTTGACTCTTGTCCCGTTCTTATACTATATCTATGTTGCTTAAGTCTAACAGAAAGATCCTTACCAGTCTGACCAACATAGAACTTATCAATTTCTACGTGGCACTTTATAGATGCATCCAGGAGAATTTTCTGGTGAGTCCCTGATTAAGATATTCTTTATAGTATTATTGTTGCTAAAGGCAACATTTACATTAAGGATTTAAGCAACATGGGAAGTATAGTGAAATTATTATCAAAAGTGAGAACTAAAAGATTCTTGGTGTCAATGGGAGGTTTGGGCTCAACTCTATAAAATGATTTCTTTGCTAACTTAAGGGATTTATCAATGAAAGATCTAGGGTACTTTAACTTAGATCCAATAGAATATATCTTCTCAAACTCATCATCAATAAACTCTGGACTGCAAATACGTAATGCCCTAAGGAACATTGATTGAAATGATGATAGTTTTATGTTGGGCAGACTGGAAAGGATCTTTCTGTTAGACTTAAGTAGCCAAGGCATACAGGAGGGTGAAAGGCGTGCAAGAAATAGAGTGAATTGGAACGATGTGGTATACCTGGGTCGACGTGCTGTCAATGGATTGACCAGGGCATGTGAAGTGTCTGGGGTAAACCATGGAAAGTTTTGTGGGAGGCCTGGATGTGGAAAGGGAGCTGTGGTTTCGGTCCATTATTACATGACAACTAGAGACTGAGTGTGAACGAATGTGGCCTTTGTTGTCTTTTCCTAGCGCTACCTCGCGCGCGCGCGGATAGGGAGGGAGGGGGGAGTGTGCCATTTCATGTGTGGCGGGGTGGCGACGAGAATGGATGAAGGTAGCAAGTATGAATATGTACATGTGTATATATTGGGAATGACGTTTTCTTTAGAGACAATCTCCCATTTTCCTCAGGATTTGGTGGAGGAGTGAAAGAGATACACCAGAATACACACACGGAGGACAGTGTGTGCCTCTTTTCCCTACACAATATAATCTTGAATTCTCAATTCAGTTAACGCCCAGATCTTGCCAGCTGCCTGGCCAGCTTGAAGCAGCTTATCGTGTGTACGGTCCTCACAGAAAAGCTTGTGAATGACCCGCCCCGCCCCGACCCGACCCGACCCGACCCGACCCGCCCCGATCCGCCCCGACCCGCCCCGCCCCGCCCCGACCCCTTGGCTTCAGGGGATGATAGGCCAGCAGGAGTTGGTTCGAGGCTGAAGCCACGGGGTTCCTTCTTCAGCAGTGTTGGGGTGCCCCTATTCACTCTAGCATGGCTCCTGAAGCCACGGGTTCCTTCTTCAGCAGTGTTGGGGTGCCCTTATTCACTCTAGCAGGACTCCTGAAGCCACGGGTTCCTTGTTCAGCAGTGTTGGGGTGTCCTTATTCACTCTAGCATGGCTCCTGAAGCCACGGGTTCCTTCTTCAGCAGTGATGAGGTGTCCTTATTCACCCCTAGCAGGACTCCTGAAGCCACGGGTTCCTTCTTCAGCAGTGATGAGGTGTCCTTATTCACTCTAGCAGGACTCCTGAAGCCACGGGTTCCTTCTTCAGCAGTGTTGGGGTGCCCTTATTCACTCTAGCATGGCTCCTGAAGCCACGGGGTTCCTTCTTCAGCAGTGTTGGGGTGCCCTTATTCACCCCTAGCAGGACTCCTGAAGCCACGGGTTCCTTCTTCATAGGACGACGAAGGAGGAGAAGGCGTTCCCCAGCAGCAAGGTCTTGGGTCGGTGGTCTGGGGGATTTCATCGTCGCTGTGGCATCAGCTTTGACAAACGCTCATACATGTGGCACTGAGGCTGACCAGTGAACTTGTCGAACGTGCAGTGAACTTGTCGAATGTGCTGTGACCCTGTCGAAACGTGCAGTGACCTTGTCGAATGTGCTGTGACCCTGTCGAAACGTGCAGTGACCTTGTCGAAGCGTGCTGTGACCCTGTCGAAACGTGCACTAACCTTGTCGAAACGTGCAATGACCTTGTCGAAACGTGCAATGACCTTGTCGAAACGTGCACTAACCTTGTCGAAACGTGCAATGACCTTGTCGAAACGTTCACTAACCTTGTCGAAACGTGCACTAACCTTGTCGAAACGTGCAGTGACCTTGTCGAAATGTGCAATGACCTTGTCGAAGCGTGCAGTGACCTTGTCGAAACGTGCTGTGACCCTGTCGAAACGTGCAATGACCTTGTCGAAACGTGCAATGACCTTGTCGAAACGTGTAATGACCTTGTCGAAACGTGTAATGACCTTGTCGAAACGTGCAATGACCTTGTCGAAACGTGCAGTGACCTAGTCGAAACGTGCAGTGACCTTGACGAAACGTGCAATGAACCTGTCGAAGCGTGCAGTGACCTTGTCGAAACGTGCAATGACCTTGTCGAAACGTGCAATGACCTTGTCGAAACGTGCAATGAACCTGTCGAAACGTGCAATGACCTGTCGAAACGTGCAATGACCTTGTCGAAGCGTGAAGTGATGTCATTATTCCCAGTGGGTTTGAGAACGAAGCTCCCTGGACCTTTCAGCTTCGGATACGTTCTCTCGGTCCGTGTTCACCTCTCCGATCCCAAGTTCCTCTTTCAGAAGCTGTCTGAAATCCTTTAACCCTCTTACCAAGGCTGTGTGGGCGGAGGGCTGCTTACAGTGTGTGGTGGTGGTGCCTCCTCCTCCTTGTGATGTCGCTACATATAACCACAGGAGAAATGACAGTGTAATTGCAAGGCACTTCGCTCATCCCACCTTCAGGCAAACAGACACAAAGGGAAGGTAAGAGATGTCATATATATATATATATAATACGCACGAGAAACGCAGGACTGAAACGTGGGGTCATTGAGACAGAGGGATGTGGTGAATTAATAGACGAAGCTACAGAGAAAGTAGTATACTCTTTAAGACAGAACTAGCAAGGGATATGGTGAATTGATAGACGAAGCTACAGAGAAAGTGATATACACTTTTAAGACAGAACTAACGAGGAAATATATCTGTCTCTCTATCTAACTTGGGGCCTGACCATGCAGGAGGGTGTGGGGCGTGCGTGGGATAGAGCGAATTGGAGTGATGTGGTATACAAGGAGCGACGTACTGTCAGTGACCTGAACCAGGGCATATTGGAACGGTCAGTGGAACCCACAGGAAAGGTTCTAGTTTCGGTGCGCTGTAAATGAAAGCTGAAGATGAATGAGTGCAAATGAGGGGCGGCTCTTCGTCTGTACCTAGCGCTACCTCGGTGTCGCGGGAAACGGTAAACAAGTGGTGACGCGAGGCTCCAGGTCCTCCACCTTCTGCAGTGGTGACGCCAAGACTCCAGGTCCTCTACCCTCTGCACTGGTAACGCCAAGGCTCCAGGTCCTCCACCTTCTGCAGTGGTGACGCCAAAGCTCCAGGTCCTCCACCTTCTGCAGTGGTGACACAAAGGCTCCAGGTCCTCCACTTTCTGCAGTGGTGACGCCAAGGCTCCAGGTCCTCCACCTTCTGCAGTGGTAACGCCAAGACTCCAGGTCCTCCACCTTTTGCAGTAGTAACGCCAAGACTCCAGGTCCTCCACCTTCTGTAGTGGTGACGCCAAGGCTCCAGGTCCTCTACCTTCTGCAGTGGTGACGCCAAGGCTCCAGGTCCTCTACCTTCTGCAGTGGTAACGCCAAGGCTCCAGGTCCTCCACCTTCTGCAGTGGTGACGCCAAGGCTCCAGGTCCTTCAACTTCTGCAGTGGTGACGCCAAGGCTCCAGGTCCTTCACCTTCTGCAGTGGTGACGCCAAGGCTCCAGGTCCTCCACCTTCTGCAGTGGTGACGCCAAGGCTCCAGGTCCTCCACCTTCTGCAGTGGTGACGCCAAGGCTCCAGGTCCTCCACCTTGTGCAGTGGTGACGCCAAGAATCGAGGTCCTCCACCTTCTGCAGTGGTGACGCCAAGGCTCCAGGTCCTCCACCTTCTGCAGTGGTGACGCTTTACACCACCACCCCCCCTCCCTCACCCCCTCCTACCCCCCCCTCACCCCCTCCCTCACCCCACCCCCCCGTAACCATAGTAACGTGTGTGTGTGTGCGTGTGTGGGTGTGGATGTGAGTGTGGAGGACGAGGAGGAGGTAGGTGTGTGTGTGTGTATGGGGGGGGTGGGTATGTGTGGGGGGGAGAGAAGAGACCGTGTTGTGTGTGTGGGGGGGGGAAAGAGAGAGAGAGAGAGAGAGAGGGAGAGAGAGAGAGAGAGAGAGAGAGAGAGAGAGAGAGAGAGAGAGAGAGAGAGAGAGAGAGGATACAGGGTGGAGGCAGAGCCATCCCTCCCTTCTTTCCCCCTCTCTCTCTCTCTCTCTCTCTCTCTCTCTCTCTCTCTCTCTCTCTCTCTCTCTCTCTCCCTCTCTCTCCCTCTCTCTCTCTCTCTCTCTCTCTCTCTCTCTCTCTCTCTCTCTCTCTCTCTCTTTCCCCCCCCACTCCCTTGTCCGGCCATCACTCGCGGGTGATATACGTGTAAACAGAACGACTCATAACTGAACGCCAGCACTTTAAACGCCCGGATTTTGAACGCTCTAGCATTTTGAACGCTCTAGCATTTTGAACGCTCTAGCATTCTGAACACCAGCATTTTGAACACTAACATTTTGAACGCCCGCATTTTGAACGCTGTAGCATTTTGACCGCCCGGCGCTGGAAAACGAGCCCAATTGGGCCGGTCAAGAAGGACACCTCTGGCTTCACAACATGGCGACGTCATTAAGAATAGATAGGCGATACACATCACTGAGCCGCTGTCTGATGTATGTATGGCCGCCAACTGCGCCAAAAGCGCCAATTCTTATCGTTGCTGCGCCATTTTGCTCCTTGAAGTTTGCCACACAACTTTAGGGGGGGGGGGCGGAGTCTCCTTGTCTTCCTCTGTCCCTCAGCCAGTGACTCAAGGGTCGTACCGTCGTGCTCGAGGGTCGTACCGTCGTGCTCAAAGGTCGAACCGTCGTGCTCAAGAGGTCGTACCGTCGTGCTCAAGAGGTCGTACCGTCGTGCTCAAGGGTCGCACCGTCGTTCTCAAGGGTCGTACCGTCGTGCTCAAGGGCCGTACCGTCGTGCTCAAGGGTCGTACCGTCGTGCTCGAGGGTCGTACCGTCGTGCTCAAGGGTCGTACCGTCGTGCTCAAGGGTCGTACCGTCGTGCTCAAGAGGTCGTACCGTCGTGCTCAAGGGTCGTACCGTCGTGCTCAAGGGTCGTACCGTCGTGCTCAAGAGGTCGTACCGTCGTGCTCAAGGATCGTACCGTCGTGCTCGAGGGTCGTATCGTCGTGCTCAAGGATCGTACCGTCGTGCTCAAGGATCGTACCGTCGTGCTCAAGGGTCGTACCGTCGTGCTCGAGGGTCTTACCGTCGTGCTCAAGGTTCGTACCGTCGTGCTCGAGGGTCGTACCGTAGTGCTCAAGGGTCGTTCCGTCGTTCTCAAGGGTCGTGCTCAAGGGTCGTACCGTCGTGCTCAAGGGTCGTACCGTCGTGCTCAAGAGGTCGTACCGTCGTGCTCAAGGATCGTACCGTCGTGCTCAAGGGTCGTACTGTCGTGCTCAAGGGTCGTATCGTCGTGCTCAAGGGTCGTACCGTCGTGCTCAAGGGTCGTATCATCGTGCTCAAGGGTCGAACCGTCGTGCTCAAGAGGTCGTACCGTCGTGCTCAAGGATCGTACCGTCGTGCTCAAGGGTCGTACCATCGTGCTCAAGGATCGTACCGTCGTGCTCAAGGGTCGTACCGTCGTGCTCAAGGGTCGTACCGTCGTGCTCAAGGGCCGTACTGTCGTGCTCAAGGGTCGTATCGTCGTGCTCAAGGATCGTACCGTCGTGCTCAAGGCTCGTACCGTCGTGCTCAAGGGTCGTACTGTCGTGCTCAAGGGTCGTATCGTCGTGCTCAAGGATCGTACCGTCGTGCTCAAGGCTCGTACCGTCGTAATCAAGGGTCGTACCGTCGTGCTCAAGGGTCGTACCGTCGTGCTCAAGGATCGTATCGTCGTGCTCAAGGATCGTACCGTCGTGCTCAAGGCTCGTACTGTCGTGATCAAGGGTCGTACCGTCGTGCTCAAGGGTCGTACCGTCGTACTCAAGGATCGTACCGTCGTGCTCAAGGGTAGTACCGTCGTGCCCAAGGGTCGTACCGTCGTGCTCGAGGGTCGTGCCGTCGTGCTCAAGTGTCGTACCGTCGTGCTCAAGGGTCGTACCGTCGTGCTCAAGGGTCGTACCGTCGTGCTCAAGGGATCGCACCATCTTGCGCCAGGTTCGTGCCGTCGTGAGCCAGGGTCGTGCCGTCGTGAGCCAGGGTCGTGCCGTCGTGAGCCAGGGTCGTGCCGTCGTATCTTAATGAGTTCTGTGAGTCTGGACGTTTCAAAAAAAAAAAAAAGAAAATAGATTAAAAAATTGGGGGACTAAGATGGCATTGTACAGTGACTGGCAGAAGCCTGACCCACTTCCATTTCCAGCGCGTCTTATATTTAGGTCTTCCATAACATACAACTTCACCAAGTGCTGGTCAACTTTTTGCACTTTCCAGTTTCCAGTCGAAGCCTGGCGATGCAGAAGGCGGCCAGCTCAGAAGAGACGCCAGCCAGCCATACACACTTCTGACCAATAGAAAAAACCCCACCTCATCGGCCTTCCGTAGTGGCAAAGGAAGGAAGGGGAAGAAAAAAAGAGAGACGTGCGAAAATAAAGACATTCCCTGGAAAGGTGGAAGTCGTGTAGGGTGGAAGGGAGGAAGAGGAAGCAAGAGACACACGGAGCTCCAGCGTCTGGATGGATTATGCCTCCAGATACACAATACCTCTCCTGGGTTAAGATGAGGTCCTCCATTCTTTTCTCTCCTGGGTGAGACACGGCTTGGAGGAGGAGGAAGAGGAGGAGGAGGAGGGGGAAGAGGAGGAAGAGGAGGAGGAAGAGAAAGAGGAGGAAGAGGAGGAGGAGGAGGAAGAGGACCACCAGTACATTAGCTGGATCAGGGTCCCTTCCAGGTCGTGTCCCTCCCTGGAAAGCACCAAGTCTCCAGACTTTCTTCAGCGGGTATGCTCCTCCGCCCCGGGACCTGTGGCTGTGCACGGGGCGGGACACTACTGCTGCTCCAGGGAGTTACCACAGGAGTGAGTTCCGCTGTGGCAGGAGGGACCACAACCCACCACCATCGCTGGAGTGACACTCGAAGATGAGGGACTGGTCTGGTCTGGTATGCCATAAGGTCGACCGTTCAGTGCTCCTCTGTTAGGTCGGAAGACTTTACCCCCTCGCTGGTACGACCCCTTGGTCACGAAGGTACGACCCCTTGGCCACGAAGGTACGGCCATTTGGCCACGATGGTACGATCTCTTGGCCACTGTGATACGACCCCTTGGCCACGAAGGTACGACCCCTTGGTCACGAAGGTACGACCCTTTGGCCACGAAGGTACGACCCTATTGGCCCCGATGGTACGACCCTATTGGCCACGAAGTTACGACCCTTGGCCACGAAGGTACGACCCCTTGGTCACGAAGGTACGACCCTTTGGCCACGAAGGTACGACCCTATTGGCCCCGATGGTACGACCCTATTGGCCACGAAGTTACGACCCTTGGCCACGAAGGTACGACCCCTTGGTCACGAAGGTACGACCCTTTGGCCACGAAGGTACGACCCTATTGGCCCCGATGGTACGACCCTATTGGCCACGAAGTTACGACCCTTGGCCACGAAGGTACGACCCCATCGGCCACGAAGGAACGACCCTATTGGCCACGAAGGTACGACCCTTGACCACGAAAGTACGACCCCCTTGGCCACGAAGGTACGACCCCCTTGGCCACGAAGGTACGACCCTTGAGCATGACAGCACGACCCCTGAGCACTACTGTGACACAGCAGGATCGAGTCACCTTTGACCTCACCCTTCAGGGTCAGAGGTCACGCCATTGCCATCCCGTCATGCACAAGGATTTGATATGCAGCGTAACATTTTGATAATGAGGTCAAAGGACATATTTTTCCAACCTCATTAAATATAAACTTTGGAGTCCTGTGGTGGGCTGGCGTAATGCCCTTGTTACCCGGAATTATATATATTGTCAGCAGCGCTTCCTGTTTCTGAGATGTGTGTGTGTGTGTGTGTGTGTGTGTGTGTGTGTGTGTGTGTCGGTGGCTTCAGGTATGACGGACTGAAGTCCACACTGAAGCTGGGCTTTCCAATAACACGCGTCGACTGTTTCTCGAACCCGTCGAAACAAACGCCCTTTTAAACATTTTGGAACGCGCAGTGCTTCTGTACCGTCAGCCCAAGAAATGATGTCCCACAGTCCAGAAACATTCGCTCAGAGAGCAGTGTTTTGCAATTACCCGCCTAACTCTTTATTTTCTCCTCTCTCTCTCTCTCTCTCTCTCTCTCTCTCTCTCTCTCTCTCTCTCTCTCTCTCTCTCTCCGCTCAGGGGCATTCGAGTTTAATTTGTGGGATTTGAATAAAAACAAAATGTCAAATCCGGCCAGAATAGATATTATTTGACTCATATTCATCGTTACTACGTATATACCGTCTCGTTCCTGAATGCATGTGAGATACAAATGTTTTTCCACGTTCAATTCCTCGATGGACGATGACGTCAGGCGGGAAACACACAAATGTCCAATGAGGATCTACTCAATTATTATCATTAATATATGATGATAATGGACGCTTATCGTGCTGGCCTTACGCAGGTAAAGCAGTGCATAAATGTGGAAACCTTTTACATTGGAAAATATGAGGGGAATGCCAAATAGAGGTTAGATAGCGAGAAATTTGGCTAAGGAGTCCGTACATACCTCCACGTCCAGCAGAGGCGTCCAGCTCACTGGGCGCTGATTGGCTCGTCTCCCACCCACACACCTCCCTCAAGATGTCGTTGCCACATACCGCCTTTTGGGCGAATTGTACATATAACTGTGACATCACTTACTTGGCACATTGTACATCTATGGACCTTTCCCAGTGTCCCCACTGGGCAACGTCTATTGACGTCCAATGCTTTTAGGCCCGTTGTCTTGTGTCCCCACTGAGAAGGACACTGGAAAGCAAAGACAGGATTGTGTTTCTCTGTAACGGTACGCCTGTGTCTTCATCCTAAATGGTGTATACAGTTCGTATTTTGACTTCGTTTCACGATTTTTATCAGTGGATTTCAGTGGAATTGTACAGATTTGTTCCTTACATACTGGAGACGTATATGTAACACTCTGGTGGGTGTGAATGAGTTTCCCCATGACTCATTATGAGGTGAAGTCTAGTCACTTCTTCATTCCAAATCCTGAGGGGTCAGGGTTCGAGCCCAAGACCCAGCCGGATAAGATAAAAGATAAAGAATTATAACCACCTGATGGGGCTGGTTGCCAATGCCTCGAACTTTTCCAGTGTGTTGTCAGTTGACGTGCGTCATGCAGACCTCCAGTGGCTCCGTTCGGCTTTGGAATTGAAGTCATTTTGTTTCCGACGCGTTGCATTTGGACCAGTTGCAATTTCGTTCAGTTATGGCAAGAATGTTTCAATAAAAAATCTCTCTCTCTCTCTCTCTCTCTCTCTCTCTCTCTCTCTCTCTCTCTCTCTATATATATATATATATATATATATATATATATATATATATATATATATATATATATATATATATATATATTATATATATATTTTATATATATATATATATATATATATATATATATATATATATATATATATATATATATATATATATATATATATATGAAGGTCGCCAGTGCGTCTATATATATATATATATATATATATATATTCCTATGAGTCCACGGGGAAAATGAAACACGAAAAGTTCCCAAGTGCACTTTCGTGTAATAATCGCATCATCAGGGGAGACACAAGAGAGAAATGTAACAGTCAGTTGATATACATCGAAGAGACGAAGCTAGGACGCCATTTGGTAAACATGTGATTGTCCATGTGATTGGACAATCACATGTTTACCAAATGGCGTCCTAGCTTCGTCTCTTCGATGTATATCAACTGACTGTTATATTTCTCTCTTGTGTCTCCCCTGATGATGTGATTATGACACGAAAGTGCACTTGGGAACTTATCGTGTTTCATTATGAATCAGTCATATCATACGCCTAATTGTTTATTGTTTATTGAGTCATAATGTAAACAATTAGATCATAATGAATCAGTCATATTTGATTGATTGATTGATTGAGAGAGAGAGAGAGAGAGAAAGAGAGAGAGAGAGAGAGAGAGAGAGAGAGAGAGAGAGAGAGAGAGAGAGAGAGAGAGAGAAAGAGAGAGAGAGTTGATATCAGGTACATCTTATCTGTGACCTAGTGACCCAGTGACTCTGGCGTGGCCTAGGTCGGAGCTGGGGTCGCCTCAGTGAACACAACGGGTCACGGTCACCCCTACCACAGGAATTGTGACCTCTCCCAGCTGACCACAGGAGTTGTGACCTCTCCCAGCTGACCACAGGAGTTGTGACCTCTCCCAGCTGACCACAGGAGTTGTGACCTCTCCCAGCTGACCAACAGGAGTTGTGACCTCTCCCAGCTGACCCACAGGAGTTGTGACCTCACCCAGCTGACCACAGGAGTTGTGACCTCACCCAGCTGACCACAGTTGTGACCTCTCCCAGCTGACCACAGTTGTGACCTCTCCCAGCTGACCACAGGAGTTGTGACCTCTCCCAGCTGACCACAGGAGTTGTGACCTCTCCCAGCTGACCACAGGAGTTGTGACCTCTCCCAGCTGACCACAGGAGTTGTGACCTCTCCCAGCTGACCACAGGAGTTGTGACCTCACCCAGCTGACCACAGGAGTTGTGACCTCACCCCAGCTGACCACAGGAGTTGTGACCTCTCCCAGCTGGACCACAGGAGTTGTGACCTCTCCCAGCTGACCACAGGAGTTGTGACCTCACCCAGCTGACCACAGGAGTTGTGACCCACCCAGCTGACCACAGGGAATGTGACCTCTCCCAGCCTGACCACAGGAGTTGTGACCTCTCCCCAGCTGACCCACAGGAGTTGTGACCTCTCCCAGCTGACCACAGGAGTTGTGACCTCTCCCAGCAGACCACAGGTGTAGTGACCCCACCCAGCTGACCACAGGAGTTGTGACCTCACCCAGCTCCCAGCTGACCACAGGAGTTGTGACCTCACCCAGCTGACCACAGGAGTTGTGACCTCACCCAGCTGACCACAGGAGTTGTGACCTCACCCAGCTGACCACAGGAGTTGTGACCTCACCCAGCTGACCACAGGAGTTGTGACCTCACCCAGCTGACCACAGGAGTTGTGACCTCACCCAGCTGACCACAGGAGTTGTGACCTCTCCCAGCTGACCACAGGAGTTGTGACCTCACCCAGCTGACCACAGGAGTTGTGACCTCACCCAGCTGACCACAGGAGTTGTGACCTCACCCAGCTGACCACAGGAGTTGTGACCTCACCCAGCTGACCACAGGAGTTGTGACCTCACCCAGCTGACCACAGGAGTTGTGACCTCTCCCAGCTGACCACAGGAGTTGTGACCTCACCCAGCTGACCACAGGAGTTGTGACCTCACCCAGCTGACCACAGGAGTTGTGACCTCACCCAGCTGACCACAGGAGTTGTGACCTCTCCCAGCTGACCACAGGAGTTGTGACCTCACCCAGCTGACCACAGGAGTTGTGACCTCACCCAGCTGACCACAGGAGTTGTGACCTCTCCCAGCTGACCACAGGAGTTGTGACCTCTCCCAGCTGACCACAGGAGTTGTGACCTCACCCAGCTGACCACAGGAGTTGTGACCTCTCCCAGCTGACCACAGGAGTTGTGACCTCTCCCAGCTGACCACAGGAGTTGTGACCTCACCCAGCTGACCACAGGAGTTGTGACCTCACCCAGCTGACCACAGGAGTTGTGACCTCACCCAGCTGACCACAGGAGTTGTGACCTCACCCAGCTGACCACAGGAGTTGTGACCTCACCCAGCTGACCACAGGAGTTGTGACCTCACCCAGCTGACCACAGGAGTTGTGACCTCTCCCAGCTGACCACAGGAGTTGTGACCTCTCCCAGCTGACCACAGGAGTTGTGACCTCACCCAGCTGACCACAGGAGTTGTGACCTCACCCAGCTGACCACAGGAGTTGTGACCTCACCCAGCTGACCACAGGAGTTGTGACCTCTCCCAGCTGACCACAGGAGTTGTGACCTCTCCCAGCTGACCACAGGAGTTGTGACCTCACCCAGCTGACCACAGGAGTTGTGACCTCACCCAGCTGACCACAGGAGTTGTGACCTCACCCAGCTGACCACAGGAGTTGTGACCTCACCCAGCTGACCACAGGAGTTGTGACCTCACCCAGCTGACCACAGGAGTTGTGACCTCTCCCAGCTGACCACAGGAGTTGTGACCTCACCCAGCTGACCACAGGAGTTGTGACCTCACCCAGCTGACCACAGGAGTTGTGACCTCACCCAGCTGACCACAGGAGTTGTGACCTCACCCAGCTGACCACAGGAGTTGTGACCTCTCCCAGCTGACCACAGGAGTTGTGACCTCACCCAGCTGACCACAGGAGTTGTGACCTCTCCCAGCTGACCACAGGAGTTGTGACCTCACCCAGCTGACCACAGGAGTTGTGACCTCACCCAGCTGACCACAGGAGTTGTGACCTCACCCAGCTGACCACAGGAGTTGTGACCCACCCAGCTGACCACAGGAGTTGTGACCTCTCCCAGCTGACCAGTACTGTACAGTATTGTTCCGGGCACAGCTGTCATGAACAATCCATGAACAGGTGCACAGCTGTCATGAACAATCCATGAACAGGTGCACAGCTGTCATGAACAATCCATGAACAGGTGCACAGCTGTCATGAACAACCCATGAACAGGTGCACAGCTGTCATGAACAATCCATGAACAGGTGCACAGCTGTCATGAACAACCCATGAACAGGTGCACAGCTGTCATGAACAATCCATGAACAGGTGCACAGCTGTCATGAACAACCCATGAACAGGTGCACAGCTGTCATGGAACAATCCATGAACAGGTGCACAGCTGTCATGAACAATCCATGAACAGGTGCACAGCTGTCATGAACAACCCATGAACAGGTGCACAGCTGTCATGAACAATCCATGAACAGGTGCACAGCTGTCATGAACAATCCATGAACAGGTGCACAGCTGTCATGAACAACCCATGAACAGGTGCACAGCTGTCATGAACAATCCATGAACAGGTGCACAGCTGTCATGAACAACCCATGAACAGGTGCACAGCCGTCATGAACAATCCATGAACAGGTGCACAGCTGTCATGAACAACCCATGAACAGGTGCACAGCTGTCATGAACAATCCATGAACAGGTGCACAGCTGTCATGAACAACCCATGAACAGGTGCACAGCTGTCATGAACAACCCATGAACAGGTGCACAGCTGTCATGAACAATCCATGAACAGGTGCACAGCCGTCATGAACAATCCATGAACAGGTGCACAGCTGTCATGAACAACCCATGAACAGGTGCACAGCTGTCATGAACAATCCGTGAACAGGTGCACAGCCGTCATGAACAATCCATGAACAGGTGCACAGCTGTCATGAACAACCCATGAACAGGTGCACAGCTGTCATGAACAACCCATGAACAGGTGCACAGCCGTCATGAACAATGCATGAACATGTGCACAGCCGTCATGAACAACCCATGAACAAATGCACAGCTAAGCAAGCTAATAGCTTCACTTTCCCATGGTCATATGTATGTCACCTTCTATATCATCGCAACGCAAAGTGAAAATAATGATCATATTCACCATGAAGTACATATCAAATACATATTGAAATACATATGTCATCTTAGTATTACTGCACTTCATCAGATATGTCTCTTTACATCACTTGATATGTACCATTGAATACATAGTGTAAGTCCACACGCTGCTATTGCAAGTGAGAGTCGATATGTAACTTTACAACACATAGTGTAAGTCCACATTACACCGACGGCGTGAAAGGAGTTTCCCCCATATACACTTCGCCCCACTTCATCTGCAGTAGACTCAAGCCCTTCTAGGCGCGAGTTACCTCCCTGTGGGAGAGAGACAGACAGACAGACAAGCGCCCTTAAGAAACACTGGAGATCTATCGTACCAGCCCTTTTTTGGCCCTTGGGGAAACAGAAGAAGGAAGAGAAGGAAGTCCACGAGATGAAGGAACTCGTCATTCCCCCACGCCACTATGATACACCGCGAGTGGAAAATGGTCTCTGATCGCCAGCTTTGGCTATGGGAAGAGAGGGGAAGGGGGTAGACCTGAATTGATGTAGATTTCAGGGCCAAACAAACGTAGGAAAAAAAGTGATAGGGAAATTGTTTGATTCACTGTTTGCACAGGGTGACTTATGAGAGCCCAGAGAGGAACCCCAAAAAGAGGTTCATCTCTATGATTTTATGGAACGCGTTTGCGATGGTTAGCTCAGAATGCAAGGTGTAGGTTGGTTGGCACATATGTGTGTGGAAGGTCATAACCAAAATAGTTATGGTTATTATCCCTCAAAGGATAGTGTTGTGGAAGATGGTTGTTGACTGCCACAGCCAAGGGGCCCAACACTTGAAAGCTGTGTAAAATGGGTTCGTTGGAGGCGACTGGAATTGCCAAAGTAGGTTAGCATAAAGCAGTGGCATGTGGGACGGGTCTCGTGTTGGCTGGTTTGAGATGTGTAGTGAGCGTCGGGGAAGATGTGGTACCGTCTGTACACTCCCCTTCCCCTCCACCTCCCCAACACACACACACACACACACACACACACACACACACACACACACACACCAGTTTGTCAAACCCTCTTTGGGGGTCTATCCGCCGCCTCCAGTCGAATGATCACTATGTTATTGATGATCAGCTGTGATGTGCCTCCAAAAAGAGACATTTTTGACCATGTACCCCCTCTTTTTTTTTTTTTCCTCCTCCCTCAGGGTCCAGCCCCACAGCAGCTGTTTGAAAAAACTGATGAGGTCTCTCCCTCTCTCTCTCTCTCTCTCTCTCTCTCTCTCTCTCTCTCTCTCTCCCCGTCACAGTTTACTATAGAATTTCCAGGGAAGTGTACTTTCCCTTGCGCCACGTTGTGTTCATATTTTTCTCGCTATCTATTCCTACCGGCTGTGTTGAGCCAGAGAGATAGGTGGGTGGGGAGGTGCTATCCTCTTTGCTATGCTGTGTCCACCACAGTTAAGGTTATAAGGCAGATATATATATATATATATATATATATATATATATATATATATATATATATATATATATATATATATTGATATAGGAATTCAATGCGCGTGCAGTCTCATCCATCCTATAAAAGAAAAGGAATGATTATATGATATATTCATATATCCCCAGATCTGATTATCCCTTAGTCACATAGGTCATTAATGGTTCTCAGTTATAATGCTGGAGCGACCGTGTGTGCGCCAACTGGTAAGTTTTTATGTACCAGGCGACACTTCAGAGCCAATCAACCTCGTCCATTCTGATCACAGAAACAGGGAATGATATGAGCTGCTGTATTCCCTGTGTAGATCAGTTGACGGGTATATATATATATATATATATATATATATATATATATATATATATATATATATATATATATATATATATATATATAATGCAAATGACTGGGAGGTGTATAAAAGAAAGAGGCAGGAGGTGAAAAAGAGGGCAAATGAGAGTTGGGGTGAGAGAGTATCATTAAATTTCAGGGAGAATAAAAAGATGTTTTGGAAGGAGGTAAATAAAGTGCGTAAGACAAGGGAACAAATGGGAACTTCAGTGAAGGGCGCAAATGGGGAGGTGATAACAAGTAGTGGTGATGTGAGAAGGAGATGGAGTGAGTATTTTGAAGGTTTGTTGAATGTGTTTGATGAAGATTGGCAGATATAGGGTGTTTTGGTCGAAGTGGTGTGCGAAATGAGAGGGTTAGGGAAAATGATTTGGTAAACAGAGAAGAGGTGGTAAAAGCTTTGTGGAAGATGAAAGCCGGCAAGGCAGCGGGTTTGGATGGTATTGCAGTGGAATTTATTAAAAAAAGGGGGTGACTGTATTATTGACTGGTTGGTAAGGTTATTTAATGTATGTATGACTCATGGTGAGGTGCCTGAGGATTGGCGGAATGCGCGCATAGTGCCATTGTACAAAGGCAAAGGGGATAAGAGCGAGTGCTCAAATTACAGAGGTATAAGTTTGTTGAGTATTCCTGGGAAATTTTATGGGAGGGAATTGATTGAGAGGGTGAAGGCATGTACAGAGCATCAGATTGGGGAAGAGCAGTGTGATTTCAGAAGTGGTAGAGGATGTGTGGATCAGGTGTTTGCTTTGAAGAATGTAGGTGAGAAATACTTAGAAAAGCAAATGTATTTGTATGTAGCATTTATGTATCTGGAGAAGGCATATGATAGAGTTGATAGAGATGCTCTGTGGAAGAATATATGGTGTGGGAGGCAAGTTATTAGAAGCAGTGAAAAGTTTTTATCGAGGATGTAAGGCATGTGTACGTGTAGGAAGAGAGGAAAGTGATTGGTTCTCAATGAATGTTGGTTTGCGGCAGGGATGTGTGATGTCTCCATGGTTGTTGAATTTGTTTATGGATGGGGTTGTTAGCGAGGTGAATGCAAGAGTTTTGGAAAGAGCGGCAAGTATGTAGTCTGTTGTGGATGAGAGAGCTTGGGAAGTGAGTCAGTTGTTGTTCGTTGATGATACAGCGCTGGTGCCTGATTCGGGTGAGAAACTGCAGAAGCTGGTGACTGAGGTTGGTAAAGTGTGTGAAAGAAGAAAGCTGAGAGTAAATGTGAATAAGAGCAAGGTTATTAGGTATAGTAGGGCTGAGGGACAAGTCAATTGGGAGGTAAGTTTGAATGGAGAAAAACTGGAGGAAGTGGTGTTTTAAATATCTGGGAGTGGATTTGGCAGCGGGTGGAACCATGGAAGCGGAAGTGAATCATAGTTTGGGGGAGGGGGTGAAAGTTCTGGGAGCGTTGAAGAATGTGTGGAAGTCGAGAACATTATATCAGAAAGCAAAAATAGGTATGTTTGAAGGAATAGTGGTTCCAACAATGTTATATGGTTGCGAGGCGTGGGCTATAGATAGAGTTGTGCGGAGGAGGATGGATGTGCTGGAAATGAGATGTTTGATGACAATATGTGGTGTGAGGTGGTTTGATCGAGTAAGTAATGATAGGGTAAGAGAGATGTGTGGTAATAAAAAGAATGTGGTT
>NC_092279.1:2144142-2209142 GCF_036320965.1 Panulirus ornatus
TCTCGCACCACTCGCACTGGGTGGGAGAGAGTTCTACCCTCGCCTCTCGCACCTCTCGCACTGGGTGGGAGAGAGTTCTACCCTCGCCTCTCGCACACTCGCACTGGGTGGGAGAGAGTTCTACCCTCGCCTCTCGCACCACTCGCACTGGGTGGGAGAGAGTTCTACCCTCGCCTCTCGCACCACTCGCACTGGGTGGGAGAGAGTTCTACCCTCGCCTCTCGCACACTCGCACTGGGTGGGAGAGAGTTCTACCCTCGCCTCTCGCACCACTCGCACTGGGTGGGAGAGAGTTCTACCCTCGCCTCTCGCACCACTCGCACTGGGAGGGAGAGAGTTCTACCCTCGCCTCTCGCACCACTCGCACTGGGTGGGAGAGAGTTCTACCCTCGCCTCTCGCACACTCGCACTGGGTGGGAGAGAGTTCTACCCTCGCCTCTCGCACCACTCGCACTGGGAGGGAGAGAGTTCTACCCTCGCCTCTCGCACCACTCGCACTGGGTGGGAGAGAGTTCTACCCTCGCCTCTCGCACCACTCGCACTGGGTGGGAGAGAGTTCTACCCTCGCCTCTCGCACCTCTCGCACTGGGAGGGAGAGAGTTCTACCCTCGCCTCTCGCACCACTCGCACTGGGTGGGAGAGAGTTCTACCCTCGCCTCTCGCACCACTCGCACTGGGTGGGAGAGAGTTCTACCCTCGCCTCTCGCACCACTCGCACTGGGTGGGAGAGAGTTCTACCCTCGCCTCTCGCACACTCGCATTGGGAGGGAGAGAGTTCTACCCTCGTGGAGTGGAGGAGGGAAAGGGGTTGGGTTGGGGTGGTGTGGTGGTGGGGTGTGTTTGGGGTCTTCCATCCCTTGGATATGACCATATCACTCCTTACTCTTCTCTCTTCCATGGGGACGACACTCAGTCACCTCGAATCCCCCACACTATAACTCAATAACTCAAGGGAAGTTTGGCCTTATAGTCATTCCAGGACACTGAGTACAATTTGGACTTTCCAGAGTGCCTCTCACACCAAGATTCCTGCACTATATCACTCCTTACTCTTCTCTCCTTACTCATCTCCTTCTTCAGTAGACTGCTGTATGGAGTGTCCTTCTCCTTGTTCCAGGCGACCGAAGGAGACATGGAGCATGACCACCACCTCCTTAAAGACGAAGGTGCCGTCAGGTTCCCTGGGGCGCGGTGTCGACACCAGGGGCGCTGCCCCTCTGTTGACTGACAGACGAAGGTGCCTTCAGGTTCCCTGGGGCGCAGTGTCGACACCAGGGGGCGCTGCCCCTCTGTTGACTGACAGACGAAGGGGCCTTCAGGTTCCCTGGGGCGCGGTGTCGACACCAGAGGGCGCTGCCCCTCTGTTGACTGACAGACGAAGGGGCCTTCAGGTTCCCTGGGCTGTGGTGTCGACACCATAGGGCGCTGCCCCTCTTTCGACTGACAGACGAAGGTGCCTTCAGGTTCCCTGGGGCGCGGTGTCGACACCAGAGGGCGCTGCCCCTCTGTAGACTGACAGACGAAGGGGCCTTCAGGTTCCCTGGGCTGTTGTGTCGACACCAGAGGGCGCTGCCCTTCTGTTGACTGGTATAAAGTGTTGGTTCTTCAAGTTTGGATGGAAAGCTGTGGGCGAACGTCGACTTGGTGGCTTCACGGGAAAGGGAAACAAGAAGGAAAATATATGGATGACCTTTGAGTTGCTGGAAAGGCTCTTCTTTGAGCAGCGAGTCTTCGGAGGTATTTGGATGAATCGGGGGAAGAGGGAAAGAAGTTGAAATTGATAATGAGGAAATTGATGGTAATAAATAGAGATAAGAATTGTAAAGTTGGATACAGGGAGAATGTGGAGGATTAATGTATTTCTGAATGGTTATCCTGGCCATTACTTCGGTACTCCTTCGTCAGGAGGGTCTTGTACCCTCCCTGCTACTAACACGGAGGATGGAAGATGGTTCGTGGCCATCACTACAACACTTGTAAGTTAAGAAGGTTATAATGCTTTCCTGGGGCGAGGCTGCTATCTACAAGTCTACAACCCAGTAACTTGTTAACAAGCACGTGAGGGACCCCCGTGGTGTGGCGGTTAGCGTTCCTGACCGTGACGTATTCACGAACCCGCCCAGGGTCGAGCCCCGGTTACGTCAGGCGGTCCACTGTCACCCAGCTGTTCATCCTCCCCTAAGGATTGGTCGATGAAATAGAATACCTAGTTCAGGCTAAGATATATATATATATTTTTTTTTTATTATACTTTGTCGCTGTCTCCCGCGAGACATATATATATATATATATATATATATATATATATATATATATATATATATATATATATATATATAATTTCTTTCTTTTTTTTTATCGAGGATGTAAGGCATGTGTACGTGTAGGAAGAGAGGAAAGTGATTGGTTTTCAGTGAATGTAGGTTTGCGGCATGGCTGCGTGGTGTCTCCATGGTTGTTTAATTTGTTTATGGATGGGTTGTTAGGGAGGTGAATGCAAAAGTTTTGGAAAGAGGGGCAAGTATGCCGTCTATTGTGGATGAGAGAGCTTGGGAAGTGAGTCAGTTGTTGTTCGCTGATGATACAGCGCTGGTGGCTGATTCATGTGAGAAACTGCTGAAGCTGGTGACTGAGTTGGGTAAAGTGTGTGAAAGAAGAAAGCTGAGAGTAAATGTGAATAAGAGCAAGGTTATTTGGTACAGTAGGGTTGAGGGTCAAGTCAATTGGGAGGTAAGTTTGAATGGAGAAGAACTGGAGGAAGTGAAGTGTTTTAGATATCTGGGAGTGGATCTGGCAGCGGATGGAACCATGGAAGCGGAAGTGAATCATAGGGTGGGGGGAGGGGGCGAAAATTCTGGGGTCCTTGAAGAATGTGTGGAAGGCGAGAACATTATCTCGGAAAGCAAAAATGGGTATGTTTGAAGGAATAGTGGTTCCAACAATGTTGTATGGTTGCGAGGCGTGGACTATGGATAGAGTTGTGCGCAGGAGGGTGGATGTGCTGGAAATGAGATGTTTGAGGACAATATGTGGTGTGAGGGGAAGGGATAATATTACTCATGTTCCCTCATGACTCATGTTCCCTCATGACTCATGTTCCCTCATGGTCTTTCCCTGTTCTGTGGATGTTATTCTGGTTTCTGGTTTTTCGTGAGCTGCCTCCTCCAATGACTGGGCGATGGCATTAGCTAGACCAAAAAGCAGTTGGGTTTTGTGTGGCTGCTTGGCCAGGCGAGGATGAGCCGTAGTGGCTTCTGTTTCCTTCCTTACGCGGCTCAACTTTGCAACTCCTTTGCCATCGTGTATATATATATATATATATATATATATATATATATATATATATATATATATATATATATATATTCTTTCCTCATTTTGATAGATCCCGCCTTTCACGGGAACTCACATCTGTTTTCTTCTTTCAATACGTGTCGAAGACCATTATTTTCACGCTTCATTCACACGGCATGACTTCAAAAGGGGACATCTGTCTTCCATTAAGGATTCTGACGCCAAGAAGAAATACTCGTGTGTTTAATGAGTAAGGTACGCACTAAGGGAAGTCACTGCTGTACTCACCTGGGGTGTCACTCAGCGGGGAAGTCACTGCTGTACTCACCAGGGGTGTCACTCAGCGGGGAAGTCACTGGTGTACTCACCATGGGTGTCACTCGGCAGGGGGAGGTGTAGGTACTCACCTGGGGTGTCACTCAGCGGGGGGAGGTGTAGGTACTCACCATGGGTGTCACTCAGCAGGGGGAGGTGTAGGTACTCACCAGGGGTGTCACTCAGCGGGGAAATCACTGGTGTACTCACTAGAGGTGTCACTCAGCGGGGGGAGGTGTAGGTACTCACCAGGGGTGTCACTCAGCGGGGGGAGGTGTAGGTACTCACCAGGAGTGTCACTCAGCGGGGAAGTCACTGCTGTACTCACCAGGGGTGTCACTCAGCGGGGGGAGGTGTAGGTACTCACCAGGGGTGTCACTAAGCGAGGGGAGGTGTAGGTACTCACCAGGGGTGTCACTCAGCAGGGGGAGGTGTAGGTACTCACCAGGGGTGTCACTCAGCAGGGGGAGGTGTAGGTACTCACCAGGGGTGTCACTCAGCAGGGGGAGGTGTAGGTACTCACCAGGGGTGTCACTCAGCGGGGGGAGGTGTAGGTACTCACCAGGGGTGTCACTCAGCAGGGGGAGGTGTAGGTACTCACCAGGGGTGTCACTCAGCAGGGGGAGGTGTAGGTACTCACCAGCCATCTGAAGCCGCTGCTCGGTGGCGCTCTGGCGGAAGACGACCCGGACGATGGAGACGTAGCAGAAGGTGATGAGGACGGAGGGCAGGAGGAGGATGTAGAAGGTGAGCCAGGTGAACATGGCCTTCCGCTGCCACTCATGTGAGTACCCGCGGCTCTGGCAGGCGTACACCGCCGACCCGTCTGGATGGTAACCCTCCTGGACCTGCAGGGAGACACACACACACACACACACACACACACACACATGAGTGAGGGAGGGAGAGGCGTTCATGGTGCGACCTGGGGTTGTGTGTTGGGGATGGGCTCCCTCATTAAGGGGTTCTGTGTTGGGGATGAACGCCCTCATTAAGGGGTTCTGTGTTGGAGATGAACGCCCTTATTAAGGGGTTGTGTGTTGGGGATGGACGCCCTCATTAAGGGGTTCTGTGTAGGGGATGAACGCCCTCATTAAGGGGTTCTGTGTTGGGGATAGCCCTCATTAAGGGGTTCTGTGTTGGGGATGGACGCCCTCATTTAGGGGCCCTGTGTTGGGGATGGACGCCCTAATTAAGGGGTTCTGTGTTGGGGATGGGCGCCCTCATTAAGGGGTTCTGTGTTGGGGATAGACGCCCTCATTAAGGGGTTCTGTGTTGGGGATGAACGCTCTCATTAAGGGGTTCTGTGTTGGGGATGAACGCCCTCATTAAGGGGTTCTCTGTTGGGGATGGGCTCCCTCATTAAGGGGTTCTGTGTTGGGGATGGGCTCCCTCATTAAGGGGTTCTGTGTTGGGGATGGGCTCCCTCATTAAGGGGTTCTGTGTTGGGGATGGGCTCCCTCATTAAGGGGTTCTGTGTTGGGGATAGACGCCCTCATTAAGGGGTTCTGTGTTGGGGATGGGCTCCCTCATTAAGGGGTTCTGTGTTGGGGATGAACGCCCTCATTAAGGGGTTCTGTGTTGGGGATGAACGCCCTCATTAAGGGGTTCTGTGTTGGGGATGAACGCCCTCATTAAGGGGTTCTGTGTTGGGGATAGACGCCCTCATTAAGGGGTTCTGTGTTGGGGATGAACGCCCTCATTAAGGGGTTCTCTGTTGGGAATGGGCTCCCTCATTAAGGGGTTCTGTGTTGGGGATGAACGCCCTCATTAAGGGGTTCTGTGTTGGGGATGGGCTCCCTCATTAAGGGGTTCTCTGTTGGGGATGGGCTCCCTCATTAAGGGGTTCTGTGTTGGGGATGGGCTCCCTCATTAAGGGGTTCTCTGTTGGGGATGGGCTCCCTCATTAAGGGGTTCTGTGTTGGGGATGGGCGCCCTCATTAAGGGGTTCTGTGTTGGGGATAGACGCCCTCATTAAGGGGTTCTGTGTTGGGGATGAACGCCCTCATTAAGGGGTTGTGTGTTGGGGATAGACGCCCTCATTAAGGGGTTCTGTGTTGGGGATGGACGCCCTCATTAAGGGGTTCTGTGTTGGGGATGAACGCCCTCATTAAGGGGTTCTGTGTTGGGGATGAACGCCCTCATTAAGGGGTTCTCTGTTGGGGATGGGCTCCCTCATTAAGGGGTTCTGTGTTGGGGATGGGCTCCCTCATTAAGGGGTTCTGTGTTGGGGATAGACGCCCTCATTAAGGGGTTCTGTGTTGGGGATGGGCTCCCTCATTAAGGGGTTCTGTGTTGGGGATGAACGCCCTCATTAAGGGGTTCTGTGTTGGGGATGAACGCCCTCATTAAGGGGTTCTGTGTTGGGGATGAACGCCCTCATTAAGGGGTTCTGTGTTGGGGATAGACGCCCTCATTAAGGGGTTCTGTGTTGGGGATGAACGCCCTCATTAAGGGGTTCTCTGTTGGGGATGGGCTCCCTCATTAAGGGGTTCTGTGTTGGGGATGGGCTCCCTCATTAAGGGGTTCTCTGTTGGGGATGGGCTCCCTCATTAAGGGGTTCTGTGTTGGGGATGGGCGCCCTCATTAAGGGGTTCTGTGTTGGGGATAGACGCCCTCATTAAGGGGTTCTGTGTTGGGGATGAACGCCCTCATTAAGGGGTTGTGTGTTGGGGATAGACGCCCTCATTAAGGGGTTCTGTGTTGGGGATGGGCTCCCTCATTAAGGGGTTCTGTGTTGGGGATAGACGCCCTCATTAAGGGGTTCTGTGTTGGGGATGGGCTCCCTCATTAAGGGGTTCTGTGTTGGGGATGAACGCCCTCATTAAGGGGTTCTGTGTTGGGGATGAACGCCCTCATTAAGGGGTTCTGTGTTGGGGATGTGCCAGACGCCCTCAGTTAAGGGCTGAGGGCTGCTAGTGTGTGTGTGTGTGTGTGTGTGTGTGTGTGTAAGGGGGAGGGGGTTAATGCTACGTCCAGTTTGCTCATAAGGTCTATGAGGATATGGTCTCATTGTTCTGAACTCGACCCTACACTGTTGGCACCTTGCCACTACCACCCACACCCACACCACCCACTCGCCACCCACCCACACCATCATCACCCACCCACACCCTCGCCACCCACCCACACCCTCGCCACCCACCCACACCCTCGCCACCCACCCACACCATCATCACCCACCCACACCATCATCACCCACCCACACCATCGCCACCCACCCACACCGTCGTCACCCACCCACACCATCATCACCCACCCACACCCTCGCCACCCACCCACACCATCATCACCCACCCACACCATCATCACCCACCCACAGCCTCGCCACCCACCCACACCATCATCACCCACCCACACCCTCGCCACCCACCCACACCATCATCACCCACCCACACCATCTTCACCCACCCACACCCTCGCCACCCACCCACACCATCATCACCCACCCACACCATCATCACCCACCCACACCATCGCCACCCACCCACACCATCATCACCCACCCACACCATCATCACCCACCCACACCCTCGCCACCCACCCACACCATCATCACCCACCCACACCATCATCACTCACCCACAGCCTCGCCACCCACCCACACCATCATCACCCACCCACACCCTCGCCACCCACCCACACCATCATCACCCACCCACACCATCTTCACCCACCCACACCCTCGCCACCCACCCACACCATCACCACCCACCCACACCATCACCACCCACCCACACCCTCGCCACCCTCCCACACCATCACCACCCACCCACACCCTCGCCACCCACCCACACCATCATCACCCACCCACACCCTCGCCACCCACCCACACCATCACCACCCACCCACACCCTCGCCACCCACCCACACCATCATCACCCACCCACACCCTCGCCACCCACCCACACCATCACCACCCACCCACACCCTCGCCACCCACCCACACCATCATCACCCACCCACACCCTCGCCACCCACCCACACCATCATCACCCATACAAGAAGCCCCACAGTGACATCACTTCAGTCTACACTAACCCCTACAGTGACATCACTTCAGTCTACAGTAACCCCTACAGTGACATCACTTCAGTCTACAGTAACCCCTACAGTGACATCACTTCAGTCTACAGTAACCCCTACAGTGACATCGCTTCAGTCTACAGTAACCCTTACAGTGACATCACTTCAGTCTACAGTAACCCCTACAGTGACATCACTTCAGTCTACAGTAACCCCTACAGTGACATCGCTTCAGTCTACAGTAACCCCTACAGTGACATCACTTCAGTCTACAGTAACCCCTACAGTGACATCGCTTCAGTCTACAGTAACCCCTACAGTGACATCACTTCAGTCTACAGTAACCCCTACAGTGACATCGCTTCAGTGACATCACTTCCCTCGGTATACATGACAACTGACATCAAAGCCTCAACAGATCCCGTTTGATACGTCTTCAACAGATCCCGTTTAAGACGTCTTCAACAGATCCCGTTTAAGACGTCTTCAACAGATCCCGTTTAAGACGTCTTCAACAGATCCCGTTTAAGACGTCTTCAACAGATCCCGTTTAAGACGTCTTCAACAGATCCCGTTTAAGACGTCTTCAACAGATCCCGTTTAAGACATCTTCAACAGATCCCGTTTAAGACGTCTTCAACAGAGCCCGTTTAAGACGTCTTCAACAGATCCCGTTTAAGACGTCTTCAACAGATTTCGTTTAAGACGTCTTCAACAGATCCCGTTTAAGACGTCTTCAACAGATCCCGTTTAAGACGTCTTCAACAGATCCCGTTTAAGACGTCTTCAACAGATCCCGTCTAATACGTCTTCAACAGATCTCGTTTAAGACGTCTTCAGCAGATCCCGTTTAAGACGTCTTCAACAGATTTCGTTTAAGACGTCTTCAACAGATCCCGTCTAATACGTCTTCAACAGATCTCGTTTAAGACGTCTTCAACAGATCCCGTTTAAGACGTCTTCAACAGATCCCGTCTAATACGTCTTCAACAGATCTCGTTTAAGACGTCTTCAACAGATCCCGTTTAAGACGTCTTCAACAGATCCCGTTTAAGACGTCTTCAACAGATCCCGTCTAATACGTCTTCAACAGATCTCGTTTAAGACGTCTTCAACAGATCCCGTTTAAGACGTCTTCAACAGATCCCGTCTAATACGTCTTCAACAGATCTCGTTTAAGACGTCTTCAACAGATCCCGTTTAAGACGTCTTCAACAGATCCCGTCTAATACGTCTTCAACAGATCCCGTTTAAGACGTCTTCAACAGATCCCGTCTAATACGTCTTCAACAGATCTCGTTTAAGACGTCTTCAACAGATCCCGTCTAATACGTCTTCAACAGATCCCGTTTAAGACGTCTTCAACAGATCCCGTCTAATACGTCTTCAACAGATCTCGTTTAAGACGTCTTCAACAGATCCCGTTTAAGACGTCTTTAAACAGACGTCTTCAACAGATCCCGTTTAAGACGTCTTCAACAGATCCCGTTTAAGGCGTCTTCAACAGATCCCGTTTAAGACGTCTTCAACAGATCTCGTTTAAGACGTCTTCAACAGATCCTGTTTCCGACGTCTTTAAACAGACCTTAATTGCTAGTGGGATCTGTAAGACAGGATTGGATTACGTGGATCCGATCCTCCTCCTCCTCCTCCTCCTCCTCCTATTCTTCTTCTTCCTCCTCCTCCTCCTCCTCTTCCTCCTCCTCTTCCTCCTCCTCTTCTTCCTCCTCCTTCCTTCCCCCCAAACAGGAACAGCCCACGGGGTTTTCCGTTGCCAACAGAGAGAGATAGATAGATAGATAGATAGAGATAGATAGATAGATAGAGAGAGAGAGAGAGAGAGAGAGAGAGAGAGAGAGAGAGAGAGAGAGAGAGAGAGAGAGAGAAATATTTGAGTTGCGATATGTATGGCGTACCCCAGCACTCGACCAGACGACCCACCTGAAAATGACTCGTCCGCTGAAATGAACCTGAAGTCGAGGACATCCCCTCGAGGCCAAGAACTTCAGCAGAGGAGGGGGTCTGTAATGCCCCTGAAACAACTTCAGGAGAGGAGGGTCTGTAATGCCCCTGAAACAACTTCAGGAGAGGAGGGTCTGTAATGCCCCTGAATAAACTTCAGGAAGGAGGGTCTGTAACGCCCCTGAAACAACTTCAGGAGAGGAGGAGGGTCTGTAATGCCCCTGAATAAACTTCAGGAAAGGAGGGTCTGTAATGCCCCTGAATAAACTTCAGGAAAGAAGGGCTCTGTCATGGCCCTGAAGTCGAGGACGTCCCCTCGAGGCCAAGAACTTCAGCAGAGGAGGGATCTGTAATGCCCCTGAATAAACTTCAGGAAAGGAGGGTCTGTAATGCCCCTGAAATAACTTCAGGAGAGGAAGGGTCTGTAATGCCCCTGAATAAACTTCAGGAAAGGAGGGTCTGTAATGCCCCTGAATAAACTTCAGGAAAGAAGGGCTCTGTCATGGCCCTGAAGTCGAGGACGTCCCCTCGAGGCCAAGAACTTCAGCAGAGGAGGGATCTGTAATGCCCCTGAATAAACTTCAGGAAGGAAGGTCTGTAATACCCCTGAATAAACTTCAGGAAGGAAGGTCTGTAATACCCCTGAATAAACTTCAGGAAGGAAGGTCTGTAATACCCCTGAATAAACTTCAGGAAGGAAGGTCTGTAATACCCCTGAATAAACTTCAGGAAGGAAGGTCTGTAATACCCCTGAATAAACTTCAGGAAGGAAGGTCTGTAATACCCCTGAAAGAACACGGCGCCCGTGTACACGAGGATACACACACACAGCAGCGAGTGGATGTCAGCGCCAGAAGACACTAGCTTCAGGATCGACTTCAGACACATACTAAAGACGCTAAGGGACAGAATCCCTTCTTTATCACCTGGGACTCCCGACCTTCCGTCAGTCTACAACACTCGGGACAAGACGAAGGCTATCCACCCAACCCACCAACTTGTCAACAACACATAAGCGAACAGGACCTTCAACGAACGCCCCTGGGATATCCCAGGGGCGCGGCCCTCCGTGTGGGCGAGCTCGACGTCCACGTCGACCCAGGGGCCTGCTACTGCTGCTGCTGCTACTGCTGCTGCTACATTCACGCACGCCACGCCGCTGCTGCTACTGCTGCTGCTACATTCACGCACGCCACGCCGCCCTGCGCCTGTATAAGCAGGCGAGGTGAAATAGAGGCTGGTGTGTGGTAATACCTAAACAATATAGCGAGATTCTATACGAGAGTGTTGCGTTGAGGGGTCGAGTGTTGCGTTGAGGGGTCGAGTGTTGCGTTGAGGGGTCGAGTGTTGCGTTGAGGGGTCGAGTGTTGCGTTGAGGGGTCGAGCGTTGTGTTGAGGGGTCGAGTGTTGCGTTGAGGGGTCGAGTGTTGCGTTGAGGGGTCGAGTGTTGCGTTGAGGGGTCGAGCGTTGCGTTGAATGGTCGAGTGTTGCGTTGAGGGGTCGAGTGTTGCGTTGAGGGGTCGAGTGTTGCGTTGAGGGGTCGAGTGTTGCGTTGAGGGGTCGAGTGTTGCGTTGAGGGGTCGAGTGTTGCGTTGAGGGGTCGAGTGTTGCGTTGAGGGGTCGAGCGTTGCGTTGAATGGTCGAGTGTTGCGTTGAGGGGGTCGAGTGTTGCGTTGAGGGGTCGAGTGTTGCGTTGAGGGGTCGAGTGTTGCGTTGAGGGGTCGAGTGTTGCGTTGAGGGGTCGAGCGTTGCGTTGAGGGGTCGAGTGTTGCGTTGAGGGGTCGAGTGTTGCGTTGAGGGGTCGAGTGTTGCGTTGAGGGGTCGAGTGTTGCGTTGAGGGGTCGAGCGTTGCGTTGAGGGGTCGAGTGTTGCGTTGAGGGGTCGAGTGTTGCGTTGAGGGGTCGAGTGTTGCGTTGAGGGGTCGAGCGTTGCGTTGAATGGTCGAGTGTTGCGTTGAGGGGTCGAGTGTTGCGTTGAGGGGTCGAGTGTTGCGTTGAGGGGTCGAGTGTTGCGTTGAGGGTCGGGAGTGTTGCGTTGAGGGTTGGGAGTGTTGCGTTGAGGGGTCGAGTGTTGCGTTGAGGGTCGGGAGTGTTGCGTTGAGGGGTCGAGTGTTGCGTTGAGGGTCGGGAGTGTTGCGTTGAGGGGTCGAGCGTTGCGTTGAGGGGTCGAGTGTTGCGTTGAGGGGTCGAGTGTTGCGTTGAGGGGTCGAGTGTTGCGTTGAGGGTCGGGAGTGTTGCGTTGAGGGGTCGAGTGTTGCGTTGAGGGGTCGAGTGTTGCGTTGAGGGTCGAGTGTTGCTGCGTTGAGGGCCGGAGTGTTGCGTTGAGGGCCGGGAGTGTTGCGTTGAGAGAAATACATCTGGATGTGACTAGACTGACTGAATATCTTCAAAAATCCCTTCTTAACTTACTCGTTCTCCGTGTCCCGCGTTAGCGAGGTAGCGCCAGGAACAGACGTAGAAAAGGCCACATCCGCTCACATCCATTCTCTGGCTGTCATATGTAATGCACCGAAACCACAGCTCCCATGTGTACTACACCGAAACCACAGCTCCCATGTGTACTGCACCGAAACCACAGCTCCCATGTATACTGCACCGAAACCAGAGCTCCCATGTGTACTTGCACCGAAACCACAGCTCCCTATCCACAACCAGGCCCCCCACAGACCTTTCCATGGTTTACCCCAGCACGCTTCACATGCCCTGGTTCAGTCCATTGTCAACACGTCGCCCCCGGTATACCACATCGCTCCAATTCACTCGGCAGACGTAGACCGTGTGGTAACCTACCTCCACACAGTTGACAGCAGCGGATATAGCCTCCGAGGTGTCCCTGGACGAAGAAAACTGGATCAAAGTGTCAAAAATAACCTCAAATGCTTCCATGATAGACCAGTCGCTCACCTCACCGACAGCAAGAGACTCAAAAAGTGGGTCGGTGAACTTCCGACATCCTGGACGACTTTAGAAAACGACAGAGGATGGGGTGAGGGTTGTGCACAGCTCCTGCGACACGTCACGGAGTGCAAGACGAAGATGTACAATGGAATCCAAAACCACAGCAGACCAGTGAGTGGGTCCTTCCGAAACGTTTCGTGCTAGAGGGGGAGAGACGCAGAGACTGGCGAATTTAGTGTGGTAAAAGTTAGAAGGTGTATAGAGGACTGAGCGAAGGTGTATAGATGGTTTAGTGAAGGTGTATATATGATTTAGAGAAGGTGTATAGATGATTTAGTGAAAGTGTATAGATGATTTAGAGAAGGTGTATAGATGATTTAGAAGGGAATAGCCTCCAAATTGTGAGTTTGACTATAGATGCAATTATAGTGAAAGCCTTAGACTGAAAGCGAAGGGTTTATCAGTTCTATACTTAATGGTATTTATAGCACTGTTTTCCAACACCCACCCTCCCTCCTCCTGTATTACTACACCCACCAATGACAACACCCACCCACCCTCCTCCTGTATTACTACACCCACCAATGACAACACCCACCCACCCTCCTCCTGTATTACTACACCCACTTACCCTTCTTCCTGTATTACTACACCCAGCAATGACAACACCCACCCTCCCTCCTCCTGTATTACTACACCCACTTACCCTTCTTCCTGAATTACTACACCCAGCAATGACAACACCCACCCACCGTCCTCCTGTATTACTACACCCACTTACCCTTCTTCCTGTATTACTACACCCAGCAATGACAACACCCACCCACCGTCCTCCTGTATTACTACACCCACCAATGACAACACCCACCCACCCTCCCTCCTGTATTACTACACCCTCCGCTGACAACACCCACCCACCCACCCACCCTCCTCCTGTATCACCAAACACCATTTTCCACTCATTTTTTGTCTTACAATTTGAACTGAATCAAGTTAATGTCTTACCTCACAACTCTCTCGCTCTGTTGGCTCATGATCCCGAAGGAGTGGTAAGAGGAGGGAGAGGCTGGTCTTCTGTGACCTAGTAAGAGGGGGGGGTCTTCTGTGACCTAGTAAGAGGGGGGGTCTTCTGTGATCTAGTAAGAGGGGGGGGTCTTCTGTGACCTAGTAAGAGGGGGGTCTTCTGTGATCTAGTAAGAGGGGGGGGGTCTTCTGTGACCTAGTAAGAGGGGGGTCTTCTGTGATCTAGTAAGAGGGGGGGTCTTCTGTGACCTAGTAAGAGGGGGGTCTTCTGTGACCTAGTAAGAAGAGGGGGGTCTTCTGTGACCTAGTAAGATGGGGGGGGTCTTCTGTGACCTAGTAAGAGGAGGAGGGTCTTCTGTGACCTAGTAAGAGGAGGAGGGTCTTCTGTGACCTAGTAAGAGGAGGAGGGTCTTCTGTGACCTACTGCCCTTTCTCTGTCTGCATTGGGTAGGTAGGGGGTGGGGAGGTCTGTGTTACTGCCCTCTTCTTCTACCAACAGACCATCTGGTCTTCTGTTGCATATGTACCCACACCCAAAGCCTATGAGCCTGACCTGGACGACCATGAACCTCACCTAGACGACCATGAACCTCACCTAGACGACCATGAACCTCACCTGGGCGACTATGAACCTCACCTGGACGAAGATGAAGAGGTGAGGGATGGCCATGAGGAAGGCGGCCAACCAGGCCAGGCCGATGAGCCACCTGGCCCTCCTGCCGGAGGAGGTGAAGTCGAGCGGGCGACAGATGGCCTGGTAGCGATCCCAGGACATGACCATGAGCAGGAAGGTGGTGGAGGAGAGCGTCACTATCTCTGAGTAGACGAGGAGCTTGCAGGCCGCCGCCCCCAGCACCCACTCCCCGAACACCTGCAGAAGGAGGACCTACCTGTAGGACGATGCATCACACACACACACACATGCAGGCCGCCGCCCCCAGCACCCACTCCCCGAACACCTGCAGAAGGAGGACCTGCCTGTAGGACGATGCTTCACACACACACACATGCAGGCCGCCGCCCCCAGCACCCACTCCCCGAACACCTGCAGAAGGAGGACCTGCCTGTAGGACGATGCTTCACACACACACACATGCAGGCCGCCGCCCCCAGCACCCACTCCCCGAACACCTGCAGAAGGAGGACCTGCCTGTAGGACGATGCTTCACACACACACACATGCAGGCCGCCGCCCCCAGCACCCACTCCCCGAACACCTGCAGAAGGAGGACCTGCCTGTAGGACGATGCTTCACACACACACACATGCAGGCCGCCGCCCCCAGCACCCACTCCCCGAACACCTGCAGAAGGAGGACCTGCCTGTAGGACGATGCTTCACACACACACACATGCAGGCCGCCGCCCCCAGCACCCACTCCCCGAACACCTGCAGAAGGAGGACCTACCTGTAGGACGATGCTTCACACACACACACATGCAGGCCGCCGCCCCCAGCACCCACTCCCCGAACACCTGCAGGAGGAGGACCTGCCTGTAGGACGATGCTTCACACACACACACACACACACACACACACACACACGCACATGCACGCACGCGCGCGCGCGCGAATTGAATCAGAGGCTTCGAAGTGCCGAACGGTGGCCCAAACTGAAACTGAAGCTTCGAAGTGCCGAACGGCGGCACTTCGTTCATTTCGTAAATTCATCGGACACATCCATGGAATGGTCATTCTATTTTTCGTACCACCATCACCAAGTCGTAATAGTAGTAATCGTAATCGTAAATACCCACACGTTCCTCTTCATCGTTGGTAATCCGGTAACTAGTATTGGGTTACCAGTTTCCTGTATATGATGACCCCTCTTCTCCCCTCTCCCTCTCCCCTTGTGGGGAGAGGGGAATCATACGAAGGATTTCATTTCGATTCAGTTGGTTCCTATTTTCCCCCACCCACCACAACCCCCCTATTCAATCAGTTGGTTCATATTTCCCCCTATTCAGTCTGTTCATATTTCCCCCTATTCAATCAGTTCATATTCCCCCGACTCAATCAGTTGGTTCATATTCCCCCTATTCTGAATCAATTGGTTCATATTCCCTCTATTCAGTCAAGTGGTTCATATTCCCCCAGTTCAATCAGTTGGTCCATATTCCCCCAGTTCAATCAGTTGGTCCATATTCCCCCAGTTCAATCAGTTGGTCCATATTCCCCCAGTTCAATCAGTTGGTCCATATTCCCCCAGTTCAATCAGTTGGTCATATTCCCCCAGTTCAATCAGTTGGTCCATATTTTCCCCCTCCCCCTATTCAATGCGTGATTTAAGTGTCTCCCATATTACATTGCGATTATAATTATCGTCTGTCGTTTAAAGAACGCGCCTCGGGTTCTAGATTAAATGGTAGGTTCATTTATCGATAATTTGATAACTGAATAATAGACGGAGTGTAGACTGGGCCATCATTCACACCAGCTGAAGTCGGTGGACTTGTCCGAAAGCTCGTATTCATTAGGAGATATGGCGAGAAAAAAAGTTTATATTCATAATTAATTTCTCTTAAATGACATTGAAAGTCGTAGAATGTTCATAATGTTCATGTATATAGTTCACCCCTCTTCAATTATGTGTCGAGAAGTGAGTCATATATCGCGTCGATGATATAAAAAAAATAACGAAGCCAACCAAGGGTTTCGGACAGTACAGCCAGCGATGGTGGGTGGGGGAGGCTGGCGCTTTGTGTGTCGTAAGGCTTCGAAGCAGTTGACGAGCGCCGTGTCGGTGCTTCGCTTCGCGCGCGAACTTCGACCCCCCGAAGCCCGGAACTCCATGTTCAACTCTGCTCTCTCTGGGAGGAGGGGGTGAGGGGGGGGGGGGCTGTGGTGAGTTGTGAGGAAAAGATATTAACAAGCGAAATTGACCCACGACATTATGTGTGAGAGAGAGAGAGAGAGAGAGAGAGAGAGAGAGAGAGAGAGAGAGAGAGAGAGAGAGAAGGGGTGTGGGCTGTTATGAGTTGTGAGGAAGAGACATTAACAAGCAAAATTGACCCCTGACATCATTTGAGCAATGTGAGAGAGAGAGAGAGAGAGAGAGAGAGAGAGAGAGAGAGAGAGAGAGAGAGAGAGAGAGAGAGAGAGAGAGAGAAAAGGGGCGTGGGCTGTTATGAGTTGTCAGGAAGAGACATTAACAAGCAAAATTGACCCCTGACATCATTTGAGCAATGTGAGAGAGAGAGAGAGAGAGAGAGAGAGAGAGAGAGAGAGAGAGAGAGAGAGAGAGAAAAGGGGTGTGGGCTGTTATGAGTTGTGAGGAAGAGACATTAACAAGCAAAATTGACCCCTGACATCATTTGAGCAATGTGAGAGAGAGAGAGAGAGAGAGAGAGAGAGAGAGAGAGAGAGAGAGAGAGAGAGAGAGAGAGAGAGAGAGAGAAGGGATTCCCACATTTTCCCCCTGAACTACCATTCTCGCACATGGCTCTTCACAACATCACTCACACAACAACATGGAGTGAGTGTTACGTACACCTGTAATGGTTGTAGATGGTGGTTGTGGTAGATGGCTGGTAAAGCAATAAGTTCAAGACTTTTGAAGTGTGTATTTAGCGTCAACTGATCTCTAGAGCGGTGGCCTTCGAGACCAGGGTTAATTAAGAAACCCTAGTTGTGGTGGTGCTAGAAACCCCCGGTGTTACTAGAAACCTTATTATAACCCTTTGATTACAATGGGACGCTCCTTGAACACGACCAGAAAAGGCCTTAAGATGGGGGGAGGGGGCCTTTTTTTTTGGGGGGGGGGGGTTGGGTTGGTGGGGGCCCCTTTGCACAAGTCACTCAGCCAAACCAAAATACGAATGTTCTATATTTTCTGTTTTCTGTATTTTCTGTTTTCTGTATTTTCTGGTTTCTATATTTTCTGTTTTCTATATTTTCTGTTTTCTATATATATTTTTCTTATCCAAATTCACTATTTTCATTCAGACCAGGAACTACGAGGTCAAGAAAATATAGAAAACAGAAAACATAGAAAACAGAAAATATAGAAATATAGAAATATAGAAATACTTAGAAAAGCAAATGGATTTGTATGTAGCATTTATGGATCTGGAGAAGGCATATGATAGAGTTGATAGAGATGCTCTGTGGAAGGTATTAAGAATATATGGTGTGGGAGGCAAGTTGTTAGAAGCAGTGAAAAGTTTTTATCGAGGATGTAAGGCATGTATACGTGTAGGAAGAGAGGAAAGTGATTGGTTCTCAGTGAATGTAGGTTTGCGGCAGGGGTGTGTGATGTCTCCATGGTTGTTTAATTTGTTTATGGATGGGGTTGTTAGGGAGGTAAATGCAAGAGTTTTGGAAAGAGGGGCAAGTATGCAGTCTGTTGGGGATGAGAGAGCTTGGGAAGTGAGTCAGTTGTTGTTCGCTGATGATACAGCGCTGGTGGCTGATTCATGTGAGAAACTGCAGAAGCTGGTGACTGAGTTTGGTAAAGTGTGTAAAGGAAGAAAGTTGAGAGTAAATGTGAATAAGAGCAAGGTTATTAGGCACAGTAGGGTTGAGGGTCAAGTCAATTGGGAGGTAAGTTTGAATGGAGAAAAACTGGAGGAAGTGAAGTGTTTTAGATATCTGGGAGTGGATCTGTCAGCGGATGGAACCATTGAAGCGGAAGTGGATCATAGGGTGGGGGAGGGGGCGAAAATTTTGGGAGCCTTGAAAAATGTGTGGAAGTCGAGAACATTATCCCGGAAAGCAAAAATGGGTATGTTTGAAGGAATAGTGGTTCCAACAATGTTGTATGGTTGCGAGGCGTGGGCTATGGATAGAGTTGTTCGCAGGAGGATGGATGTGCTGGAAATGAGATGTTTGAGGACAATGTGTGGTGTGAGGTGGTTTGTTCGAGTAAGTAACGTAAGAGTAAGAGAGATGTGTGGAAATAAAAAGAGCGTGGTTGAGAGAGCAGAAGAGGGTGTTTTGAAATGGTTTGGGCACATGGAGAGAATGAGTGAGGAAAGATTGACCAAGAGGATATATGTGTCGGAGGTGGAGGGAACGAGGAGAAGAGGGAGACCAAATTGGAGGTGGAAAGATGGAGTGAAAAGGATTTTGTGTGATCGGGGCCTGAACATGCAGGAGGGTGAAAGGAGGGCAAGGAATAGAGTGAATTGGAGCGGTGTGGTATACAGGGGTTGACGTGCTGTCAGTGGATTGAATCAAGGCATGTGAAGCGTCCGGGGTAAACCATGGAAAGCTGTGTAGGTATGTATATTTGCGTGTGTGGACGTATGTATATACATGTGTATGGGGGGGTTGGGCCATTTCTTTCGTCTGTTTCCTTGCGCTACCTCGCAAACGCGGGAGACAGCGACGAGGTATAAAAAAAAAAAAAAAAAAAATATTTTCTGTTTTCTATATTTTCTGGTTTCTATATTTTCTGTTTTCTATATTTTCTGTTTTCTATATTTTCTGGTTTCTATATTTTCTGTTTTCTATATTTTCTGTTTTCTATATTTTCTGTTTTCTATATTTTCTGTTTTCTATATTTTCTGTTTTATGTATTTTCTGTTTTCTATATTTTCTGTTTTCCATATTTTCAGTTTTCTATATTTTCTGTTTTCTATATTTTCTGTTTTCTATATTTTCTTGACCTCGTAGTTTCTGGTCTGAATGAAAGAAGTGAATTTGGATAAGAAAAATATATGCGGTTTTTTTTTCTATTTTGGCCTCAATATCATATGCCAGTTTTTACCTTAGGGGATAGAGACTTATTTCCCTGGGTCATGATGTATTTTTGAAATGATACCGATTTATAATTGAAAATTGACTTAATTATGAGGAGATAAAGTAGAGATAAGAATAACTGATGTTTATCTAACAATAAGGCAAAAGGTTGAGCAGCGATATATATATATATATATATATATATATATATATATATATATATATATATATATATATATATATATATATATATTTTTTTTCATACTATTCGCCATTTCCCGCGATAGCGAGGTAGCGTTAAAAACAGAGGACTGGGCCTTTTTTGGAATATCCTCACCTGGCCCCCTTCTCTGTTCCTTCTTTTGGAAAATTAAAAAAAAAAAAAACGAGAGGGGACGATTTCCAGCCCCCCGCTCCCTCCCCTTTTAGTCGCCTTCTACGACACGCAGGGAATACGTGGGAAGTATTATTTCTCCCCTATCCCCAGGGATAATATATATATATATATTTTTTTTTTTTTTTGCTTTGTCGCTGTCTAGCGCGTTTGCGAGGTAGTGCAAGGAAACAGACAAAAGAAATGGCCCGACCCACCCCCATACACATGTACATACATACGTCCACACGCGCAAATATACATACCTACACAGCTTTCCATGGTTTACCCCAGACGCTTCACATGCCCTGATTCAATCCACTGACAGCACGTCAACCCCGGTATACCACATCGATCCAATTCACTCTATTCCTTGCCCTCCTTTCACCCTCCTGCATGTTCAGGCCCCGATCACACAAAATCTTTTTCACTCCATCTTTCCACCTCCAATTTGGTCTCCCACTTCTCCTCGTTCCCTCCACCTCCGACACATATATCCTCTTGGTCAATCTTTCCTCACTCATTCTCTCCATGTGCCCAAACCATTTCAAAACACCCTCTTCTGCTCTCTCAACCACGCTCTTTTTATTTCCACACATCTCTCTTACCCTTACGTTACTTACTCGATCAAACCACCTCACACCACACATTGTCCTCAAACATCTCATTTCCAGCACATCCATCCTCCTACGCACAACTCTATCCATAGCCCACGCCTCGCAACCATACAACATTGTTGGAACTACTATTCCTTCAAACATACCCATTTTTGCTTTCCGAGATAATGTTCTCGACTTCCACACATTCTTCAAGGCTCCCAGGATTTTCGCCCCCTCCCCCACCCTATGATCCACTTCCGCTTCCATGGTTCCATCCGCTGCCAGATCCACTCCCAGATATCTAAAACACTTTACTTCCTCCAGTTTTTCTCCATTCAAACTTACCTCCCAATTGACTTGACCCTCAACCCTACTGTACCTAATAACCTTGCTCTTATTCACATTTACTCTTAACTTTCTTCTTTTACACACTTTACCAAACTCAGCCACCAGCTTCTGCAGTTTCTCACATGAATCAGCCACCAGCGCTGTATCATCAGCGAACAACGACTGACTCACTTCCCAAGCTCTCTCATCCCCAACAGACTTCATACTTGCCCCTCTTTCCAAAACTCTTGCATTCACCTCCCTAACAACCCCATCCATAAACAAATTAAACAACCATGGAGACATCACACACCCCTGCCGCAAACCTACATTCACTGAGAACCAATCACTTTCCTCTCTTCCTACACGTACACATGCCTTACATCCTCGATAAAAACTTTTCACTGCTTCTAACAACTTGCCTCCCACACCATATATTCTTAATACCTTCCACAGAGCATCTCTATCAACTCTATCATATGCCTTCTCCAGATCCATAAATGCTACATATATATATATATATATATATATATATATATATATATATATATATATATATATATATATATATATATATATATATATATATAGTCTTTGGTTCCCTGGTGCATTCGCTCCTCCATAATCACGGTTGGCTTCCACACAGTTCGTGGGTCAGGTATCATAGTGTTGCAGGTGTTTCAGTCCCCACCACACCCTCACTACACATCATCACCACACATCATCATCACACCCTCACCACACCTCACCACACCCTCACCACACCCTCACTACACGTCATCACCACACCCTCACCACACATCACCACACCCCTCCACACCCCTACCTCATCACACCTCACTACACCCTCACCACACCCTCACTACACCTCACCACACCCTCACCACACCCCCTCACCACACCTCACCACACCCTCACCACACCCTCACCACACCTCACCACACGCCCCTCACCTCACCACACCCTCACCACACCTCACCACACGCCCCTCACCTCACCACACCCTCACCACTCACCTCAAAGAGTATCTCACCGCTCATGGTGATGAGACAGACGGCCAGGTCGCCAATGGCCAAGTTGATGATGAAGATGTTGACGCGCGAGGTTGGGCAGCGGAGGCTGGAGCAGCCAAGGACCACGATCACCATCACGTTCCCCGCCAGGCTGAGTACCATTAACACCGCCAGGGTCGCGACCCGCTGGATGGCGGACGCCGTCCACACCTCCCTACCGTAGGACCAAGTGGACGTAAAGCTTAATAAGGCTTATTATTACTCATAACTCATTCGCCTCCACCACCACCAGCCTCATACACTCACAGGGGTCCTTGTGTACAGCTCGTATGAGGCTGTCTGCCACCAGCCACACGGGGAAGTAAGCGGTGTTGTTTACATGGACGAAGGGAGACGCTTGACATAATGCAGTTATGATAGATAAAGTCGTTTACTAAGGTACGTATGACATTATAAAGGGTAGAGGAGACGTCAGATAAGAGATACTGCTTATCTATGCCTGGAGATAGAGGATCCTAGGGGTAGGTTGTAGACAAACAGCTTTTAAAACAGAGGAGGTCGGATAAGAGGCGTGTTTAGGGCAATGGCGGTTTATGTATCAACTTTTTTAAATCGATAAAACAAAGAGGAATTTGGATATATCAGGACGCTGCCTATAATATAATGGGTCTAATCATGGGGTATATATGGCTGGTATATGATATAATGGGTCTAATCATTGGGTATATATAGCTGGTATATGATATAATGGGTCTAATCATTGGGTATATATAGCTGGTATATGATATAGTGGGTATAATCATTGGGTATATATAGCTGGTATATGATATAGTGGGTCTAATCATACAGTATATGTGGCTGGTATATGATATAGTGGGTCTAATCATGGGGTATATCTGGCTGGTATACGTATAGCAGTATATGATATAGAAGATCTAATCATGCAGTATATGACCCAAAGTATAAGTGATTGGATTGTTTATATATATATATATATATATATATATATATATATATATATATATATATATATATATATATATATATATATATATATATATCCCCTCCCCATACAACGAACCCTGCCAGCTCTTTTCGCTCTATGGGAGACATATGAAACGAAACGTTTTGAAATAGAAGAATATAATTCTTTGAATCAAAGGCTGAGATAAATGAGTTATGATAAATGAGGAGCTCTGGTTATCGGAGGCTGAGATAAATGAGTTATGATAAATGAGGAGCTGGCTAGCATTAGCTCTGGTTATTTTAATTAGCTGTGGTGGATTCCACGGTAGACCTCACCTTGTTAGACCCCGAGTGAGGGAGGATGAGGGGGTTGTAACAGTAGGACAGAGAGACGTGGGTTCGTATCCACGAGAGATGTAGGTACGTTTTTCCACTGCGTTGGCCACACTGAACGAGTGTGTGTGTGTGTGTGTGTGTGTGTGGGTGTGTGTGTGTGTGTGTATGTGTGTGTGTGTGTGTTTGTGTGTGTGTGTGTGTGTGTGTGTGTGTGTGTGTGTGTGTGTGTGTGCGTGTGTGTGTGTGTGTGTTTGTGTGTGTGTGTGCGTGTGTGTGTGTGTGCGTGTGTGTGTGTGTGTGTGTGTGTGTGTGTGTGTGCGTGTGTGTGTGTGTGTGTTTGTGTATGTGTGTGCGTGTGTGTGTGTGTGTGCGTGTGTGTGTGTGTGTGTGTGTGTGTGTGTGTGTGTGTGTGTGTGTGTGTGTGTGTGTGTGTGTGTGTGTGTGTGTGTGTGTGTGTGTGTGTGTGTGTGTGTGTGTGTGTGTGTGTGTGTGTGTGTGTGCTGTTCTTGGAGATGCACATGACAAGATTTGTTTATTCATGAGCACGACGGTACGACCCTCGAGCACGACGGTACGACCCCTTGAGCACGAAGGTACGACCCTTTGAGCACGACGGTAAGACCCCTTGAGCACGACGGTACGACCCCTTGAGCACGACGGTACGACCCCTTGAGCACGACGGTACGACCCCTTGAGCACGACGGTACGACCCTCGAGCACGACGGTACGACCCCTTGAGCACGACGGTACGACCCCTTGAGCACGACGGTACGACCCCTTGAGCACGACGGTACGACCCTCGAGCACGACGGTACGACCCTTTGAGCACGACGGTACGACCCCTTGAGCACGACGGTACGACCCTTTGAGCACGACGGTACGACCCTCGAGCACGACGGTACGACCCTTTGAGCACGAAGGTACGTTCGTACGTTCCGTTCTTGGACCAGTGGTCAAATGCCTCCATTCCGTTCTTGGACCAGTGGTCAAATGTCTCCATTGTTCTGTCTTCCGTCTATGACTGGGAAGTTTATGTTGGTTTTTTGAAAATGCGTTTAATCCAGCCCTTAACATGTCAGGTTAAACTGCCAGCTGTGTTGGAGTGCAGGGGACAGGTTAAACTGCCAGCTGTGTTGGAGTGCAGGGGGCAGGTTAAACTGGCAGCTGTGTTGGAGTGCAGGGGGCAGGTTAAACTGGCAGCTGTGTTGGAGTGCAGGGGACAGGTTAAACTGGCAGCTGTGTTGGAGTGCAGGAGACAGGTTAAACTGGCAGCTGTGTTGGAGTGCAGGGCACAGGTTAAACTGCCAACTGTGTTGGAGTGCAGGGGACAGCTTAAACTGGCAGCTGTGTTGCAGTGCAGGGCACAGGTTAAACTGCTAGCTGTGTTGGAGTGCAGGGGGCAGGTTAAACTGGCAGCTGTGTTGGAGTGGCGGGGACAGGTTAAACTGCCAGCTGTGTTGGAGTGCAGGGGACAGCCCCCTTGGGGGCTGTTGACACCTCGGGGCGGAGTCATGGACGACGCGTCTCAACCCCGGGCGAGGGGGAGGATAAGGCGGCCCCGTGGGAGCAGGACATGAAGAGAGGAGGTGGTGTGAGGTAGTAAGATCCTCCGGGTCTCAAGCAGTTTCAGCCATGGCTCAGCTCCAGGAGGGATGTCTCAGCGGGTCGGCTTTGCTAAAAGCTGGAAGCTCTTGGATCTAGAGGGGTTTCTCTCGCTGGCATTATGAGGTAAAGGGGCTTGTGAGGAAGGAGGAGGGGATGCTGTCGTCCCCCTTTGGTTATCTGTGAGGTAGGATAAGGGAGGGGATTTATATGTGGTCTTTGGACAGAGACTGCAGGACATTGAGCGAAAGACGTCTCTCGGTTTCTTGGAGGTCTTTACCGTGGTTGGTTAGGAGGGTCTGTGGTTTTTGAGGCGAGGCGCTGGAAGGTTCGTTTCCAGCCATGGCTCCTTCGTCCCTCGTCCATCGAGAGACATAGTTCAAGCTCCTTCATGACCCTGTCCTCAATATATTTCCTTCTTGTCTTTGACAGGGAGGACCAATATATATATGAGGAACGTATTGGCGAATTTAGTGATGGCTGGCATGACACGAGTGTATATTATGAGGAAATTGTTTTATACTCCCCTAATTTGGAATCCTGACGAGATGTGCCACTGCTTTTGGTAAGTGTGTGTTCCTTCGTGGTGTTCTTCGTCAAGAGTCCTTCTCCTGTCTATATCCTTGCAGTTAAAGCTTTCCCATTTGATTATTTTTGCCAGTATGTGTTTAGAGGTCTTTCGACTGGAGTGGATGGCCTTTGAATTTATCTGTGGATGGAGAGGGAAATGCATCCTCTATCACTGCTGACGAAGGCAGGACGTGCCTTTTGCAGGGCCTGGTGTCCACCTGTGTGGAGGACAGGATAACCCTAAGATGAGGACATCTTTCGAAGATTTTAAAGAATTATCGTCTTTGGATCTTTATCCTTATCTTATCTGTGTGTAGCAAGTGGTCCTTGATCAAGCCGGGCCAGATTTCTCTTCACGCCTTCCCATACCACAAGGGACTGGAGGATGGTAAGTGGGTATGGTGGTTTTAAACGCTTCATCTCAGTTCGAGAAGAAAAAGGACTTCGGCAAAGCAATTTGACCCCACGATCCTCCCTTCTTCAATTCCAGGATGTTGGCATGGTAACCACTCTTTCACATGGGTCTTTCCAGGGCCAATCTTCAGACTAATTTCGCTGTGTCAGACAGTCGAGATATGAGTCGACATTTGGGATCTGTTTCCCCTGGAAAAGTGATTATGGGTGAGATCTGCGTTTTCCAGGTGCCTGGAAAACCTAACCCCAAGGGCCATGGAGAAGTGTGGTAGTTAACTGGTGGTTATGTTATCTTAATGCGTTGCTGTAATCGTCCCTTATCTCCCAGGTTACATGGGTCGTCTGCCCCACACTCAGCGAGGGTGATCACTCTGTTGTTGCGTCTGTGGTTAGTACGTAAGTGAGTTCCTGAAGAGCACAAGTGTTGTTTCTTCCAGGAGTTCCAGTTTCCCGCTGGGGTCTTTGGTGTTCCAGTCAGCCCGCTGGGGTCTTTGGTGCTGAAGCCAGCCCGCTGCGGTCCTTGGAGATTCAGTCAGCCTGCTGGGGTCTTTGGACTTCCAGTCAGCCCGCTGGGGTCTTTGGAGTTCCAGTCTGCCCGCTGGGGTCTTTGGAGTTCCAGTTAGCCCGCTGGGGTCTTTGGAGTTCCAGTCTGCCCGCTGGGGTCTTTGGACTTCCAGTCAGCCCGCTGGGGTCTTTGGTTCTCTGGGGGTACCGTGACCCAGAGCGTGGCTGACGCCCACTGGTCTCTCTGGGGTTGTCTGGCCAGAAATAGACGCGCACCATCTATTGCCCCTGTCATTATCTCGAGCCTACATCAAGGGTGTAGCGATTCTACAGCAAGACCAGGTAGAAACTGCTTTTAAACGCCTTTGGAATGGATGTATTTATTTGATTAAACACTCTCTGTAACGTTTTTTATTTCATTTCGTCTTATTCCTTTGGCTTGAAGGGGATTCCACACCCCGTTTTACAGCTTGTGTGTGTGGAAGAGCCTTTGGCGGAACCCCGCCAAAACCCCTTGTTAGCGTTCAATACGAGTAAAGGGTTGGGGGGGAGGGTAGTTAGCAGTTTCTCCCATTGTTTTCAATGGGGGTAATGACTGTTTGGTGGTCCCTCGGTGTATAAACAGGTTGTTGTGGTCTTCGTCTGTGAGTCGGCTCTTTGAGCTGGTGGTGGATTGATGGATTCTCCTTTTTTCTCTCTTTTTTCTTTCGAACGTGTATTTGTGAGCTGTGCTGTGCCCATGCGTTGATCTGTCTGTGAGCTCTTCTGTGTCCTGCGTTGATCTGTCTGTGAGCTGTTCTGTGTCATGCGTTGACCAGTTTGTGAGCTGTTCTGTGCCATGCGTTGATCTGTCTGTGAGCTCTTCTGTGTCCTGCGTTGATCTGTTTGTGAGCTCTTCTGTGTCCTGCGTTGATCTGTTTGTGAGCTGTTCTGTGCCATGCGTTGACCAGCCTGTGAGCTGTTCTGTGCCATGCGTTGACCAGCCTGTGAGCTGTTCTGTGCCATGCGTTGACCTGCCTGTGAGCTGTTCTGTGCCATGCGTTGACCTGCCTGTGAGCTGTTCTGTGCCATGCGTTGACCAGCTTGTGAGCTGTTCTGTGCCATGCGTTGACCAGCCTGTGAGCTGTTCTGTGCCATGCGTTGACCAGCTTGTGAGCTGTTCTGTGCCATGCGTTGACCAGCTTGTGAGCTGTTCTGTGCCATGCGTTGACCAGTCTGTGAGCTGTTCTGTGCCATGCGTTGACCTGCCTGTGAGCTGTTCTGTGCCTTACTTTGATCGGTCTGTGACCCGTTCTGTGTCATGTATGAACGTGTCTGTGAGAACTTTCTCGTAGCACTGCCTCGGTCTTCGTCTGATGTCCCCTCGTTTGTAATCACCAATTACTTGGCTTCGGTAATTACTGTATGGGTGATTCCACTTCCAGAAGCTCGTCTCCTGTCCTTAAATGGTTGTTCGTGGTTGTGGTGGTGGTTGTGGTGAGGGGGGGGCGAATTTGTGAAGAGGGAGTGTTTATGGTGTGTCTGCTCCTCGTTGCTGTTCATCCCTTCGAGTACGACTTGGGGCTATGCTCTCTCTCTCTCTCTCTCTCTCTCTCTCTCTCTCTCTCTCTCTCTCTCTCTCTCTCTCTCTCTCTCTGTGTGTGTGTGTGTGTGTGTGTGTGTGTGTGTTGTCGAGGTCGACCTTAAGATCTTCGACCTCCAGCTGCATTTTGAGGGGGTTCTGCTATCGTATACAGCCGAGGTCGACCTTCAGGTCCACCCCCCCCCCCCCTTACGACACCCACACGTAATGTAACCTAGCCAAAATACACCTGACCTAACCTAGCAAAATAGAGTTGATTTAATCGAGCCAAACTTTAGCCTTACCTGAAACATGGTCTGATCTAACCTAACCTAGCCAAAACTAGCAGCCAAACCTAAGCTAACTTAACCTTGTCAAACCAAAGCCTGGCCTAACCTAGCGTAACCTAGCTTAGCATAGCATAACCTAAACTTCTTTGACAGTAGAAATAGATGGTTGTAAATGGGTAGTTACTGGACTGGGAAGATACGGTGTGAGGGTTAGTGAAGCTTCGAGACACGAAGGTTGGGGGTGTCTGAGGATTGAGCCAGTGTGTGTGTGTGTGGAGAGAGAGAGAGAGAGAGAGAGAGAGAGAGAGAGAGAGAGAGAGAGAGAGAGGGCTTAAGCCTCAGGTCCAAGGGCAGGCCATTGTAGCCAAGGATCGTACGCTTGCGCTCCAGGGTCGCTCAAGGGCCGTACAAGGGGTTTCAAAGGTCGTTCAAAGGCTTTGGCGAAGGAGTCAGGTTCAGCGTCGCCTTCCAGGAGGTGAAGTGATTGGCTGGCGGTGGCTGTGCCCTAAGGCCTGGGGAGTGAGGAGGTGGGGCGCTTGGGCGGTGGGGCGGCGGGGGCTGGGTTCATCCACCTAGATCATCCACGGGAGACGAGAGCGAGACATGAGGAGGACAAGCGTTGGGAAAGGACATTCGGGAAGTGTCTTCCATGAGCAGTGAGGAGGCGAAGGGAAGTGGCAGATCTTGGGCGTCAGGGAGGGCTGGGCCATCAGGGTCGTCCTGGAACTCCTGTGGGCGGAGGGCAGTGTGAGAGACAGGAGAGAGAGAGAGAGAGAGAGAGAGAGAGAGAGAGAGAGAGAGAGAGAGAGAGAGAGAGAGAGAGGCGCGTCACCCGCCGATGGAACAGAAAGCTGTCAGTGAGTGATGGAGGCCACACTCCATCCTTTCCAGGACTGGACGGAAGGGTTTCCAGTATTCCAGAATACACACATCCATGACCAAAGAGAGCCAGTGACTGGAAGGTCTGGTGAAGCCCCGTTTAGTGTATATAGTGATATACATCACTGATAAGAGATAAGAGTTGATCTTAAGGGATCCAGGCTGTGTTAACACTGAGGGTTCCAGGCCGTGTTAACGCCGTGTTCCTACTGCCACTAGAAATTAAAATGAGCCAGAATTGATGGCTTTCTGGGAGCCGGTTATATGCAGCCCTACATCCACCACCTCCTCATCCACCAGCCCCTCACCCACCAGCCCCTCATCCACCAGCCCCACACCCACCAGTCCCTCATCCACCAGTCCCTCATCCACCACCTACTCACCACCAGCCCCTTACCCACCCTCCCATCACCCATCAGCCCCTCAACCACCAGCCTCTCACACACCAGCCCCTCACCCACCATCCCCTAACCAACCAGCCCCTCACCAACCAGCCCCTCACCCACCACCCCCTCACCCACCACCCCCTCACCCACCACCCCCTCACCCACCATCCCCTCACCCACCAGCCCCTCACCCACCATCCCCTCACCCATCAGCCCCTCACCCACCAGCCCCTCACCCACCAGCCCCACATCCACCACCTACTCACCCACCAGCCCCTCACCCACCAGCCCCTCACCCACCACCCCCTCACCCACCAGCCCCTCACCCACTCTCCCATCACCCATCAGCCCCTCACCCACCATCCCCTCACCCACCATCCCCTCACCCACCAGCCCCTCACCCACCATCCCCTCACCCACCCTTCCATCACCCACCATCCCCTCACCCACCAGCCCCTCTCCCACTAGCCCTTCATCCACAGCCCCTCACCCACCATCCCCTCACCCACCAGCCCCTCACCCACTAGCCCCTCACCCACTAGCCCCTCACCCACCAGCCCCTCACCCACAGCCCCTCACCCCCAGCCCCTCACCCACCAGCCCCTCACCCACCAGCCCCTCACCCACCAGCCCCTCACCCACTAGCCCCTCACCCACTAGCCCCTCACCCACCCGCCCCTCACCCACCACCCCCTCACCCACCCTCCCATCACCCACCATCCCCTCACCCACCATCCCCTCACCCACCAGCCCCACATCCACCACCTACTCACCCACCAGCCCCTCACCCACCAGCCCCTCACCCACCAGCCCCTCACCCACCACCCCCTCACCCACCAGCCCCTCACCCACCCTCCCATCACCCATCAGCCCCTCACCCACCATCCCCTCACCCACCATCCCCTCACCCACCAGCCCCTCACCCACCATCCCCTCACCCACCCTTCCATCACCCACCATCCCCTCACCCACCAGCCCCTCACCCACTAGCCCTTCATCCACAGCCCCTCACCCACCATCCCCTCACCCACCAGCCCCTCACCCACTAGCCCCTCACCCACCAGCCCCTCACCCACTAGCCCCTCACCCCCAGCCCCTCACCCACCAGCCCCTCACCCACCAGCCCCTCACCCACCAGCCCCTCACCCACCAGCCCCTCACCCACTAGCCCCTCACCCACCAGCCCCCTCACCCACCAGCCCCTCACCCACCACCCCCTCACCCACCATCCCCTCACCCACCAGCCCCTCACCCACCGGGGGAAGGACCCCATATGTACCTGTTATGGATGATGGTGGCGCCCTGTGGTATGAGAGGGTTCAGCGTGGTGAAGACCTCGTCTCCAGTGGCGTTGAGGAGCAGCAGCATCTCCTCCTCCTCCTCCCCTGTCGTCGTCAGGGTCACCAGGGCGCTCGGGGACGTCATCCTGGCCGAGGTCATCTGGTAGGTCACCTCAGGTCATTGTAAGTCACTGCTCCTCGCCAGGTCTCACCCCAGGTCAAGTCAGGCCAGGCCAGGCGTCTGACCCAGGTTTCTAGACCTGTGGTGGAAGAAAAAAAGGTTCATCTATAAGGATTGTTTATATTTTGACACTTGATCGCCGTTTCCCGCGTTGAGGTAGCGCCAGGAAGAGACGGCGAAGAAAGGCCACATTGGCTCACATCCGTTCTTTAGCTGTCATGTGTAATTCATCGAAACCACAGCTCCCTATGCACATCCAGGCCCCCACAGGTTTACCCCGGACGCCTCATATGCCCTGGTACAGTCCACTGACAGCACGTCGACCCCAGTATACCACCTCGTTCCAATTCATCCTATCCCGTACACGCCTCTCACCCTTCCAAAGTTTCAGAGGTGGCTCTTAGACTGGGGAAGGTAGACAGAAGGTAAGCGTTCAGAATTAAAAATTCACAAGGATGAGGTTGTGGTTGAAGAACCTTAAACGGGAAGCAATGATGTGTGAGTAATGGGAGGGGTCAGAGGTGATGAAAGAGGTCAAGTGTGTTGGATGACGCTCACAGAGGCAGTGAACAAGTTGGGCAATGAAACTTCCAGGCAGCTTAGTGTGAGTGGATTACATAAAGGATCAAGCTGAAGCTGACTGCGGCGAAAGCCTTGGTAGAAACTGTAAAAGTGAGAGCCACAGATGGTCTTCTCCTCCTTCTAGCTTGAGATAAAAGAGTTCTAGTAAGCTGATGGGGCAGTAGGTGGTAGAGGAGAAGAGGTGCTAAAATCTCACATTACCAAAATTGTTGGAAGTGTATGGCAATGTTGGTTCACTTTCCCTCTTCTATAGGTATTACTTTGGTTTTTGCTCCCTAGAGCTGGCTGATTGTGTGCCCCCCACCATTAACTAGACCATACGGTGCTTGGCAAGCTGCTGCGTCAAATGATTACTGCGTGTAGCCATTGGCAACTCAAGGGTGGTGGGCCGCTTTGATAACTGTTTCTTTCCCGACACGTCGAAGCTTTGGAACTCTCTACCTTCTCATGTCTTTCCCAATAACTATGATCTGGCACGTTTCACAAGACAGGTTTTTTCCATTACCTTCAACATTCTTCAATACTTTCCCTTGTCTTTTCTTTTCTCCCCGTGTCGTAATCCTTCCTGTAGTCCAATTAAAGCCCGACCTTAACGTGGTGTTTTGCCCGTAACTGGAGCCTCTAACGTAAAGAAGAAAAGAATACAACGTCTCTGTATAACCCAATTAGATACAAGTGTGCCTCCACGGGGTAAAAGAGAGTGGGACTCTCCCTCGAAATTGGAAAGGGACGCCCAATTAGCCGAGGATTTTGAGACGCAGGGAGGGAGCTGCTGACGATGGCGAGGGAGAGAGAGAGAGAAAGAGAGAGAGAGAGAGAGAGAGAGAGAGAGAGAGAGAGAGAGAGAGAGAGAGAGAGAGAGAGAGTGTGTGTCTGGCTCCTGAAGGCGAGCTCCTGACGCAGTCTTGTACTTCGTCAGCGGGCGTAACGGAGCGCATCACCGCGGAAGATTGTGCATCGGTGTGGCTACCTCCAGAGTGGGTGTGAGGTGGCGCTGGGTGGAGGTGGGCGGTTTGAGGGGCGGGGGGTAGTGGGTGGGGGTGGGGGGGTCAGGTCACTGGAAGATGATGGGGAAATTGGTCGTTAGTGAATTGAGCTACGTGTCTTCAGGGGGGAATTAGTTAGGGATGGAGGGTAACGAGGGAGAATGGTCGTTCAGTCCGTCTCTAACGAGGGAGAATGGTCGTTCAGTCCGTCTCTAACGAGGGAGGATGGTCGTTCAGTCCGCCCCTAACGAGGGAGAATGGTCGTTCAATACGCCCCTAACGAGGGAGAATGGTCGTTTAGTCTGCCCCTAACGAGGGAGAATGGTCGTTCAGTCCGTCCCTAACGAGGGAGAATGGTCGTTCAGTCCGTCCCTAACGAGGGAGAATGGTCGTTCACTCCACCCCTAACGAGGGAGAATGGTCGTTCAGTCCGTCTCTAACGAGGGAGAATGGTCGTTCAGTCCGTCTCTAACGAGGGAGAATGGTCGCTCAGTCCGCCCTTAACTATACCAGTTTCCCCTCAGCGAACTGGTTGTTGTGTATCAGGTGCCGTTGTTTGAATGGCACAGAAGGATTAACACTCCCCTCTCCTTGTTATAGCCACACTGTACCTATTGTATGTAGTCCTGTGTGTGTGTGTGTGTGTGTGTGTGTGTGTGTGTGTTTGTATATGTGTGTGTGTGTGTGTGTGTGTGTGTTTGTATATGTGTGTGTGTGTGTGTGTGTGTGTGTGTGTGTGTGTATGTGTATGACGTTATTGTGTGTGTGTGTGTATGTGTATGACGTTGTTGTGTGTGTGTGTGTGTGTGTGTGTGTGTGTGTGTTTGTATATGTGTGTGTGTGTGTGTGTGTGTGTGTGTGTGTGTGTGTGTGTGTCCCACTCCATCATACACCTGGAGGGGGAACACGAGATCACATTTTGGGGGCACTTCTGCTCCTTTGAAGTCTTGGAAAGGCGAGCTTGCGTGTATTCCCCGTAGCGACGCTCCGATGCGGTGCTTCGACCACCACTGCCTCCGTTGGAACGAGAAGGGGTGGGTTCTCTCTCATCTCGAACCCTGGGATGTTGGGGGTCAAGGGATCCTGGCACAAGTTAGCCAGAAATTCTTAAAGTTGTTTAGATGTCTCGTCTCAAAGAAGGGAGGGAGGGGGGAGAAAACTTAAGAAGGCATTTTCTATATCGACTCTCTCCCTGAACAAGGTTAGATTGAATTGTATAGATTATAGAATGTCACGATTACCCAATATATATGTATATATATTTTTCTTTCTTTCAAACTATTCGCCATTTCCCGCGTTAGCGAGGTAGCGTTAAGAACAGAGGACTGGGCCTTTGAGGGAATATCCTCACCTGGCCCCCTTCTCTGTTCCTTCTTTTGGAAAATTTAAAAAAAAAAAAACGAGAGGGGAGGATTTCCAGCCACCCGCTCCCTCCCCTTTTAGTCGCCTTCTACGACACGCAGGGAATACGTGGGAAGTATTCTTTCTCCCCTATCCCCAGGGAATAGATATATAGGGAATATATATATATATATATATATATATATATATATATATATATATATATATATATATATATATATATATCAGCGAGTGCGCCCTGTCATAGTACACATAATACCCTCCAACAGCAAGGATTCGAACCACTACCATTTGTGTGAGAGCTGGATACACCAACCACTTTGGGCTAGTGTTAGAATACCCACCTCCCACACAAATGGTAGTGGTTCGAAGCCTTGCTCTCGAAGGGCATTCTATGTTATAGATAGATAAATAGATAGATAGATAGATAGATAGATAGATAGATAGATAGTTAAATAGATAGATGCCCCTCCTATATCACCCCAGAGTCGTTGGGGTTTTCCCAAATGTCATGGTGTTCATCCCATGAGAAAAGAAAAAATCCTTGCATGATTGCTCTGGTACCACGGGTCTGCCACACGGGCCATGATAAGGTTGCGACCTCTGGCAACCTAACCAAACCCTCAGTGGAGGAGGAGGAGGGCTGGGTTTGGTCTCACATCTTAGTCCTCCTCGAGGCTGCAAACACTTCGTCCTGCGTCCTTTGAAGTCTACCGGACGCCTCCCCTCCTTCCTTCCTCTCCTTCTAGTGGGCGCTGGCTGCTGGACATACTTTCCTCCCTTTCCAATGGACGTGATGGGGAAAGCCTCATTTTTTTTCCCTCCCTTCATGATGTTTCATAGCTTTATGAGAGGATGTTGTGAGGGAGTGGAGGAGGAAGATAAGTATCCACCTTGTGAGGACCTTGGTACGACCCTTTGAGCACGACGGTACGACCTTCGAGCTCGATTGGCACGACCCTTTGAATACGACGGCACGATCCTTAGGTACGAAGGCCTAGCCTTTGGCCTGACAGACCTGTTCACAATGCCTAAGCATCGTGGCGCCGTGGCACAAAGAGGTTAAGGGGCGTTATGCGACGTTCATTGATGTCCATTGCCACTAGAAAGGTGCGGGAGGGGGGCGCTTCTGGTCGGGTAAAGCCATCCAGCTCAGGCACAGTGAGATGGTCTACCATGCAGTCATGAGAGGGGGCTACCATGCTGCTATGAGAGGGGGCTACCATGAAGCCATGAGAGGGAGCTAAAGCCATGAGAGGGGCTACCATGTAGCCTTGAGAGGGTCTACCATGCAGCCATGAGAGGGGGCTACCATGCAGCCATGAGAACAAGGAATCCCTTTAGACCCAATTGTCACCAATGAACTCGCGTCTGTCCACAATGTTGGAGAGGTGGACGATCGAATCCCTGATTGGGTGTGGAATTACGTTTGGTTGGGGTTGGAGGAGCGGATGGAGGATTGATATATCTAGAAAATGAATACCATTTGGAATACTGCTGATCACAGAATATATATATATATATATATATATATATATATATATATATATATATATATATATATATATATATATTATTTATTTATTATTTATTTTATTTTGCTTTGTCGCTGTCTCCCGCGTTTGCGAGGTAGCGCAAGGAAACAGACGAAAGAATGGCCCAACCCACGGACATACACATGTATATACATACACGTCCACACACGCAAATATACATACCTATACATTTCAACGTATACATATATATATATACACACACTGACATATACATATATACACATGTACATAATTCATACTGTCTGCCTTTATTCATTTCCATCGCCACCTCGCCACACATGAAATAACAACCCCCTCCCCCCTCATGTGTGCGAGGTAGCGCTAGGAAGACAATAAAAGGCCCCATTCGTTCACAATTAGTCTCTAGCTGTCAGGTAATAATGCACCGAAACCACAGATCCCTTTCCACATCCAGGCCCCACAGAACTTTCCATGGTTTACCCCAGACGCTTCACATGCCCTGGTTCAATCCATTGACAGCACGTCCCCGGTATACCACATCGTTCCAATTCACTCTATTCCTTGCACGCCTTTCACCTTCCTGCATGTTCAGGCCCCGAACACTCAAAATCTTTTTCAATCCATCTTTCCACCTCCAATTTGGTCTCCCACTTCTCGTTCCCTCCACCTCTGACACATGTATCCTCTTGGTCAATCTTTCCTCACTCATCCTCTCCATGTGACCAAACCACTTCATAACACCTTCTTCTGCTCTCTCAACCACACTCTTTTTATGACCACACATCTCTCTTACCCTTACATTACTTACTCGATCAAACCACCTCACACCACATATTGTCTTCAAACATCTCATCTCCAGCACATCCACCCTCCTGCGCACAACTTTATCCATAGCCCACGCCTCGCAACCATACAGTATTGTTGGAACCACTATTCCTTCAAACATACCCATTTTTGCTTTCCGAGAAAATGTTCGCGACTTCCACACATTCTTCAAGGCTCCCAGAATTTTCGCCCCCACCCCCCACCCTATGATTCACTTCCGCTTCCATGGTTCCATCCGCTGCCAGATTCACTCCCAGATATCTAAAACTCTTTACTTCCTCCAGTTTTTCTCCATTCAAACTTACCTCCCAATTGACTTGACCCTCAACCCTACTGTACCTAATAACCTTGCTCTTATTCACATTTACTCTTAACTTTCTTCTTTCACACACTTTACCAAACTCAGTCACCAGCTTCTGCAGTTTCTCACATGAATCAGCCACCAGCGCTGTATCATCAGCGAACAACAACTGACTCACTTCCTAAGCTCTCTCATCCCCAACAGACTGCATACTTGCCCCTCTTTCCAAAACCCTTGCATTCACCTCCCTAACTACCCCATCCATAAACAAATTAAACAACCATGGAGACATCACACACCCCTGCCGCAAACCTACATTCACTGAGAACCAATCACTTTCCTCTCTTCCTACTCGTAAACTTGCCTTACATCCTCGATAAAAACTCTTCACTGCTTCTAACAACTTGCCTCCCACACCATATATTCTTAATACCTTCCACAGAGCATCTCTATCAACTCTATCATATGCCTTCTCCAGATTCATAAATGCTACATACAAATCCATTTGCTTTTCTAAGTATTTCTCACATACATTCTTCAAAGCAAACACCTGATCCACACATCCTCTACCACTTCTGAAACCACACTGCTCTTCCCCAATCTGATGCTCTCTCCATGCCTTAACCCTCCCAATCAATACCCTCCCATATAATTTACCAGGAATACTCAATAAAATTATACCTCTGTAATTTGAGCACTCACTCTTATCCCCTTTGCCTTTGTACAATGGCGCTATGCACGCATTCCGCCAATCCTCAGGCACCTCACCATGAGTCATACATACATTAAATAACCTTACCAACCAGTCAACAATACAGTCACCCCCTTTTTTAATAAATTCCACTGCAATACCATCCAAACCTGCTGCCTTGCCGGCTTTCATCTTCCGCAAAGCTTTTACTACCTCTTCTCTGTTTACCAAATCATTTTCCCTATATATATATATATATATATATATATATATATATATATATATATATATATATATATATTTCTCCCTCTCTCTCTCTCTGGAGGTCCGTGACCCTCAGTTCATTATAATGATTCTCAAACTTTCCATCTCATTTCTTTTCTTTTTTCTTTTCTTTCTGAGCATCCAGTAAAGCTTCAGAAATAAATATTTCTTTCCTTTTTCCATGAGGAATATTTGAGAGAGACAGATCTTTTTTTTTCCGCGTGAAAAGTATTTCAAACGCCTTATAATTCGCATTTAAAAAAAGATAAAAAAAAAAACTGTTGACTGTACTTGTGTGTGTGTGTGTGTGTGTGTGTGTGTGTGTGCGTGTGTGTCGGAGTTGAAGTGAACTGAATTGACGGGGGAGGAGGAGGGGGAAATAGGGAAAATGAAAACCGTTCATATGAACTGTTTTCATCTCGAGGGGCTTCGTAGAACATTCCCCTAAAGCCAATGACAACAACATCGAGACAACACAGACACGGGAAATGAGATCTCAACTTCGTAATACGATCTGTTGACCGAAGGGCGGAGGAGGTTAGGATTCTATAAGGGAGGGGGCAGAAATAGTGACTGATAGAAGGATACAATGATACCTATTAGGATCTGACCCTCTTTTGTGATGGTAAGGGATCGATTATGTCATAATGAGTCGGCTTGACAGCGTCCCGAAATGCGTTTAGGGTACATGAATCTATTCATGATGGATTGGAGATGGAGAGACATAGGAGGAGGATGGGTATATGTTTGGGGGTCTACCACTGGGATGAAGGAGGGGCTGAAGTCTTCGACCGATGGCCACCCACCTTCTCTCTCTCTCTCTCTCTCTCTCTCTCTCTCTCTCTCTCTCTCTCTCTCTCTCTCTCTCTCTCTCTCTCTCTCTCACGATCCAGACATTCTCAGTGCAGAGCCGTGTGGATAGCAGCGCTGTAGACAGCAGCAGCCACAGCTGCGCCCTCCAGGGACATACGACAGTCCTCCTGACGTAGATCTCAAAATCGTCCCTACATCCGTGGACGGACGTACACTAGCAGTAATCGGGTCTGTGGCTCATGGAGGAAGGAAGGGGGGAGAGGCAGTGTATGTGTAAACGCCCTCGCTCTGTATCTCTCTCTCTCTACCCCTGCAGGAACACATGACTGTGCCTTTCAAAAAAGCTATTCCAGCGTCGGTACATTAAGCTGTTGGTGTCCGACGCGGGAGAATCCCATTTTGAGGACTGCCAGCGCCACGCACCGCAGCTCTTCTCTTCAGTGGTGGAGTAGATTTCATGTTGGTGGGTTTGGAGGACAACTGAGCGAGCCGTAAAGCGGTAGCTAGGCTGCAGGTGGGCAAGCGGGGCGTGAAGGGAGCGCTGGTGGAGGGAGAGGAGTTGACACGTCCCATGCTTTGGTTCCGGACGCTGTGGGGTCATCATGTCGCAATAGATCGCCCAACGCGGCCGTGGCAAAGCCACGCTAGATCCCTCCAACCTCTGATTTTGCGAGGGGAGGAAATGAGTTGTGTTTCGTGTAACATAGTCTTCCAGGGCACAGAACTCCTTCAGACCTTGAGCAAAAGTCCTCTTCTGTACCTCGCGTATTTCCTAGGACGTTGTGTGGCGACTTCTGTGGCGACTGTGCCACAGCTCACGGGCGCTGTAGCCCCTCCGCGAGCAACAGTGTGTGTGTGTGTGTGTGTGTGTGTGTGTGTGTCTGTGTGAAGGTAGACAAGGGTGTCATTGATCCCAGAGGCGGCAGGATCACCCTTCGTGCTGTGGGGTTGGGTCCAGTTGCAAGTCTGGACGTGCTTCGCCTCTGCACCTGTCAGGGATGTTTGATCTTTCTCCCCTCGTTACCGCCAGCTGTTCGTGCGTGAAGCAAAAATAGTAACTGGACGCAGTCAGAGACTTTTTTTTGAGGCCGGATACGTTGTGGGTTTTATTCTCTTTGTCTCTCTTGCTTTTTGAGGCGTCACACAGACGATATATATATATATATATATATATATATATATATATATATATATATATATATATATATATATATATATCGTCTTGTAGATTTGTGTGCTGAAAAAGGACTGGTGATTGGGAATACCTGGTTTAAAAAGAGAGATATACATAAGTATACGTATGTAAGTAGTAGAGATGGCCAGAGGGCGTTATAGGATTACGTGTTAATTGATAGGCGTGTGAAAGAGAGACTTGTGGATGTTAATGTGCTCAGAGGTGCAACTGGAGGGATGTCTGATCATTATCTTGTGGAGGCGAAGGTGAAGATTTGTAGAGGTTTTCAGAAAAGAAGAGAGAATGTTGGGGTGAAGAGAGTGGTAAGAGTAAGTGAGCTTGGGAAGAAGACTTGTGTGAGGAACTACCAGGAGAGACTGAATGCAGAATGGAAAAAGGTGAGAGCAAAGGACGTAAGGGGATTGGGGGAGGAATGGGATGTATGTAGGGAAGCAGTGATGGCTTGCGTAAAAGATGCTTGTGGCATGAGAAACGTGGGAGGTGGGCAGATTAGAAAGGGTAGTGAGTGGTGGGATGAAGAAGTAAGATTATTAGTGAAAGAGAAGAGAGAGGCATTTGGTCGATTTTTGCAGGGAAATGGTGCAAATGACTAGGAGATGTATAAAAGAAAGAGGCAGGAGGTCAAGAGTAAGGTGCAAGAGGTGAAAAAGAGGGCAAACGAGAGTTAGGGTGAGAGAGTATCATTAAATTTTAGGGAGAATAAAAAGATGTTTTGGAAGGAGGTGAATAGAATGCGTACGACAAGAGAACAAATGGGAACATCGGTGAAGGGGGCTAACGGGAAGGTAATAACAAGTAGTGGTGATGTGAGAAGGAGATGGAGTGAGTATTTTGAAGGTCTGTTGAATGTGTTAGATGGTAGACTGGCAGATATAGGGTGTTTTGGTTGAGGTGGTGTTCGAAGTGAGAGGGTCAGGGAGAATGATTTGGTGAACAGAGAAGAGGTAATGAAAGCTTTGCGGAAGATGAAAGCCGGCAAGGCGGCGGGTTTGGATGGTATTGCAGTGGAGTTTATTAAAAAAGGGGGTGACTGAGTTGTTGATTGGTTGGTGAGGATATTCAATGTATGTATGGCTCATGATGAAGAGCCTGAGGATTGGCGGAATGCTTGCATAGTGCCATTGTACAAAGGCAAAAGGGATAAAGGTGAATGTTCAAATTACAGAGGTATAAGTTTGTTGAGTATTCCTGGGAAATTATATGGAAGGGTATTGATTGAGAGGGTGAAGGCATGTACAGGGCATCAGATTGGGGAAGAGCAGTGTGGTTTCAGAAGTGGTAGAGGATGTGTGGATGCTCTGTGGAAGGTATTAAATGTATATGGTGTGGGAGTCAAGTTGCTAGAAGCAGTGAAAAGTTTTTATCGAGGATGTAAGGCATGTGTACGAGTAGGAAGAAAGGATAGTGATTGGTTCTCAGTGAATGTCGATTTGCGGCAGGGTTGTGTGATGTCTCCATGGTTGTTTAATTAGTTTATTGATGGGGTTGTTATGGAGGTGATTGCAAGAGTTTTGGAGAGAGGGGCAAGAATACAGCCTGTTGTGGATGAGAGGTCTTCCGAAGTGAGTCAGTTGTTGTTCGCTAATGATACAGCGCTGGTGGCTGATTCGTGTGAGAAACTGCAAAAGCTGGTGAATGAGTTTGGTAAAGTGTGTGAAAGAAGAAAGCTGAGAGTAAATGTGAATAAGAGCAAGGTTATTAGGTACAGTAGGGTTGAGGGACAAGTCAATTGGGAGGTAAGTTTGAATGGAGAAAAACTGGAGGAAGTGAAGTGTTTTAGATATCTGGGAGTGGATTTAGCAGCGGGTGGAACCATGGAAGCGGAAGTGAGTCACAGGGTAGGGGAGGGGGCGAAAGTTTTGGGAGCTTTGAAAAATGTGTTGAAGGCGAGAACATGATCTCGGAAAGCAAAAATGGGTATGTTTGAAGGAATAGTGGTTCCAACCATGTTATATGTTTGCGAGGCATGGGCTATAGATAGGGTTGTGCGCAGGAGGGTGGATGTGTTGGTAATGAGATGTTTGAGGACAATATGTGGTGTGAGGTGGTTTGATCGAGTAATAATAGGGTAAGAGAGATGTTTGGTAATAAAAAGAGTGTGGTTGAGAGAGCAGAGGACTATGTATTGAAATGGTATGGTCACATGGAGAGAATGAGTGAGGAAAGATTGACAAAGAGGATATATGTGTCAGAGGTAAAGGTAGCGAGGAGAAGTGGAAGAGTGTAAAAGATTTTGAGCGATCGGGGCCTGATCATGCAGGAGGGTGAAAGGCGTGCAAGGAATAGAGTGAATTGGAACGATGTGGTATACCGGGGTCGACGTGCTTTCAATGGATTGAACCAAGGCATGTGAAGCGTCTGGGGTAAACCATGGAAAGTATTGTGGGGCCTGGATGTGGAAAGGGAGCTGTGGTTTCGGTGCATTATACATGACAGCTAGAGACTGAATGTGAACGAATGTGGCATTTGTTGTCTTTTCCTAGCGCTACCTCGCGCGCGTGCGGGGGGGGGAGATGGGTGTCTTTTCAAGTGTGGCGGGGTGGCGACGGGAATGAATAAAGGCAGCAAGTATGAATTATATACATGTATATATATATATATATATATATATATATATATATATATATATATATATATATATATATATATATATGTTGAAATGTATGGGTATGTATATGTACGTGTGTGGACGTGTATGTATATATTGTGTATGTATCTGGGTTGGGCCATTCTTTCGTCTGTTTCCTTGCGCTACCTCGCTAGCGCGGGAGACAGCGACAAAGTATAATAAAGTGTAATATATATATATATATATATATATATATATATATATATATATATATATATATATATATATATATATATATATATATTCTTCAACAGCTACGAACACTGAAGGAAGGCCATACGACTCTTGCGCACTACGGTACGACCCTTGAGCACAACGGTACAATCCTTGACCACGACGGTACGACCCTTGACCACGACGGTACGACCCTTGAGCACGAGGGTACGACTCTTGAGCACGACAGTACGACTCTTGAGCACGACGGTACGACCCTTGAGCACGACGGTACGACCCTTGAGCACGACGGTACGACCCTTGAGCACGACAGTACGACCCTTGAGCATGACGGTACGATCCTTGAGCACGACGGTACGATCCTTGACCACGACGATACGACCCTTGAGCACGACAGTACGACCCTTGAGCATGACGGTACGATCCTTGAGCACGACGGTACGATCCTTGAGCATGACGGTACGACCCTTGAGCATGACGGTACGACCCTTGAGCATGACGGTACGATCCTTGACCACGACAGTACGACCCTTGAGCATGACGGTACGATCCTTGAGCACGACGGTACGATCCTTGAGCATGACGGTACGACCCTTGAGCATGACGGTACGACCCTTGAGCATGACGGTACGATCCTTGACCACGACGGTACGACCCTTGAGCATGACGGTACGACCCTTGAGCATGACGGTACGATCCTTGAGCACGACGGTACGATCCTTGAGCACGACGGTACGATCCTTGAGCACGACGGTACGATCCTTGAGCACGACGGTACGACCCTTGACCACGACGGTACGATCCTTGAGCATGACGGTACGATCCTTGACCACGACGGTACGATCCTTGAGCACGACGGTACGATCCTTGAGCATGACGGTACGATCCTTGACCACGACGGTACGATCCTTGAGCACGACGGTACGACCCTTGACCACGACGGTACGATCCTTGAGCATGACGGTACGATCCTTGAGCACGACGGTACGATCCTTGAGCACGACGATACGACCCTCGAGCACGACGGTACGATCCTTGAGCATGACGGTACGACCCTTGAACACGACGGTACGATCCTTGAGCACGACGGTACGACCCTTGAGCATGACGGTACGATCCTTGAGCACGATGGTACGACCCTTGAGCACGACGGTACGATCCTTGAGCATGACGGTACGATCCTTGAGCATGACGGTACGATCCTTGACCACGACAGTACGACCCTTGAGCATGACGGTACGATCCTTGAGCACGACGGTACGATCCTTGAGCACGACGGTACGATCCTTGAGCATGACGGTACGATCCTTGAGCACGACGGTACGATCCTTGAGCACGACGGTACGATCCTTGAGCACGACGGTACGATCCTTGAGCACGACGGTACGACCCTTGACCACGACGGTACGATCCTTGAGCATGACGGTACGATCCTTGACCACGACGGTACGATCCTTGAGCACGACGGTACGATCCTTGAGCATGACGGTACGATCCTTGACCACGACGGTACGATCCTTGAGCACGACGGTACGACCCTTGAACACGACGGTACGATCCTTGAGCACGACGGTACGATCCTTGAGAACGACGGTACGACCCTTGACCACGACGGTACGATCCTTGAGCACGACGGTACGATCCTTGACCACGACGGTACGATCCTTGAGCACGACGGTACGATACTGGAGCACGACGGTACGATCCTTGAGCACGACGGTACGATCCTTGAGCACGACGGTACGATCCTTGAGCACGACGGTACGATCCTTGAGCACGACGGTACGATCCTTGAGCACGACGGTACGATACTGGAGCACGACGGTACGATCCTTTTCATATTGTGGCCTGAACTTTGACCTAACCTCACAGAGTCAGGTCTTAAAAAAAAGAAAACAAGGTCATATCACATCCCAGTGGCTCGTACCTTATAAGCAGATGTCATCCAGATGCCGAAGTGGCAGCATTTATGTGGACTAAGACACAGTTCTGACTTCGCCGCGACTTGCATAGACCTTGAAGTGGTCTGGTGATGGGGTAGATATTGTGTTCTGACCTTACAAGGTCTTGATCAAGGGTACCGAACTGGCCTGGGTTCATAACAGACACATTCCAGACCCCTCACCTCACACTGTCCACCATCCTCATAACACTACTCATTTCATATATTGGAAAGGAAAATGAAACACGATAAGTTCCCAAGTGCACTTTCGTCTAATAATCACATTATCAGGGGAGACACAAGGGAGATATATAATAGTCAGTTGATATACATCGAAGAGACGTATTTACCAAATGGCGTCCTAGCTACGTCTCTTCTATGTATATCAACTGACTGTTATATTTCCCTCTTGTGCCTCCCCTGATGATGTGATTATTACACGAAAGTGCACTTGGAAACTTATCGTGTTTCATTTTCCCCGTGGACACATAGGAATATATGTATATATATATATATATATATATATATATATATATATATATATATATATATATATATATATATAAACTCGTATTGTATAGCCTGATAAGAAAGCCTTTGATGTGGTCTCCCCTTACCGCATTATTGACCAAAGCTTATCATAGCGAGAATGGTAAACGTGATATCTTAAATCAGTTATGCAGTTTCGCTCATACATTTCTGGGATAGAAGGAGAAAAAGATATTAATATACTTTTTCAACCTCGTTTCGTTCAACCTGTTTGAGCAGCGGGAAGTGGAAAAGGTCGTTAAATTAAGGGAAAATGTTCTCGAAGTCCGCGTTCACACTAAAATCATTTGGAACTGTAAACACCATGTGTTTCGTCTGTCAACACCACAGTCATCTCACGACATGTCATGTCAACACCACATTCATCTCACGACATGTCATGTCAACACCACAGTCATCTCACGACATGTCATGTCAACACCACAGTCATCTCACATGTCATGTCATCAGCACAGTCATCTCACATGTCATGTCATCAGCACAGTCATCTCACGACATGACATGTCAACACCACAGTCATCTCACGACATGTCATGTCATCACCACAGTCATCTCACATGTCATGTCAACACTACAGTCATCTCACGACATGTCATGTCAACACTACAGTCATCTCATGACAGGTCATGTCATCACCACAGCCGTCTCACATGTCATGTCAACACCACAGCCATCTCACGACATGTCATGTCAGCACCACAGTCATCTCACGACATGTCATGTCAACACCACAGTCATCTCACATGTCATGTCAACACCACAGTTATCTCACATGTCATGTCATCAACACAGTCATCTCACATGTCATGTCAACACCACAGTCATCTTACATGTCATGTCAACACCACAGTCATCTTACATGTCATGTCAACACCACAGTCATCTCACGACATGTCATGTCAACACCACAGTCATCTCACATGTCATGTCAACACCACAGTCATCTCACATGTCATGTTAACACCACAGTCATCTCACATGTCATCTCACATGTCATGTCAACACCACAGTCATCTTACAGGTCATGTCATCAGCACAGTCATCTCACATATCATGTCAACACCACAGTCATCTCACATGTCATGTCATCAGCACAGTCATCTCACATGTCATGTTAACACCACAGTCATCTCACATGTCATGTCAACACCACAGTCATCTCACATGTCATGTCAACACCACAGCCATCTCACGACATGTCATGTCACCAGAGAGGGTGGGTGGGCAGCTTTGGGGGCTGGTCAAACTGTGTCACTAGGATTCACTTAGTTGACATGAGCCAGCTCAAGCTGTGGTGGTCGAAGATAATAAGCTGTTAGGGTCAGTGTTAGTGGAGTGGGTCCTTACACCACCACCACCACAGCTCACCACCACCACAGCTCACCACACACACACACAGAGACACACACACACACCACGTCTCCCACCACACCACAACTCACCACACAGAGAGAGAGACACGCAAACCACGTCTCTCACCACACCACAGGACCTCACCATCTCTCCACACCACAGAGAGACACACACACACATTACGTCTCTCACCGCACCACAGCTCACCACACCACAGGACCTCTACACCACCACACCACAGCTCACCACACCACAGGACCTCTACACCACCACACCACAGCTCACCACACACACACACACTACGTTTCTCACCACACCACAGCTCACCACACCACAGGACCTCTACACCACCACACCACAGCTCACCACACCACAGGACCTCTACACCACCACACCACAGCTCACCACACACACACACACACACTACGTTTCTCACCACACCACAGCTCACCACACCACAGGACCTCTACACCACCACACCACAGCTCACCACACCACAGGACCTCTACACCACCACACCACAGCTCACCACACACACACACACACACTACGTTTCTCACCACACCACAGCTCACCACACCACAGGACCTCTACACCACCACACCACAGCTCACCACACACACACACACACACACACTACGTTTCTCACCACACCACAGCTCACCACATCACAGGATCTCACCACCACCACACCACAGCTCACCACACACACACACACACACACACACACACTACGTCTCTTACCACACCACAGCTCACCACACACAGACACACACACACTACGTTTCTCACCACACCACAGCTCACCACATCACAGGATCTCACCACCACCACACCACAGCTCACCACACACACACACACACACACACACACACTACGTCTCTTACCACACCACAGCTCACCACACACAGACACACACACACTACGTTTCTCACCACACCACAGCTCACCACATCACAGGATCTCACCACCACCACACCACAGCTCACCACACACAGACACACACACACACACACACACACTACGTCTCTTACCACACCACAGCTCACCACACCACATCACTTCACCACCACACCACAGCTCACCACACCACAGGACCTCACCACCATACCACAGCTCACCACACCTGTGGTCGCGCACCAAGCCTCGATTTCCCGTGGGATATCAAAGTTCACCAACAACACAAGGATGGCCTTTTATTCCCAGGGCGGCAGCTGAATACACGGGGATGGGAGTAATTCTTGTGTTTTTTCTCCTATGATGGCTGAGGCGGCACGGGCAGCTGGGGCCCGAATCAAGGCCATCCCATTAATGCTATCTATCTATCTATCTATCTATGTATCTATCTATTTATATCTATCTATCTATATCTATCTATCTATCTATCTATCTATCTATATATATATATATATATATATATTTATATTATACTTTGTCGCTGTTTCCCGCGTTTGCGAGGTAGCGCAAGGAAACAGACGAAAGAAATGGCCCAACCCCCCCCATACACATGTATATACATACGTCCACACACGCAAATATACATACCTACACAGCTTTCCATAGCTTACCCCAGACGCTTCACATGCCTTGATTCAATCCACTGACAGCACGTCAACCCCGGTATACCACATCGCTCCAATTCACTCTATTCCTTGCCCTCCTTTCACCCTCCTGCATGTTCAGGCCCCGATCACACAAAATCTTTTTCACTCCATCTTTCCACCTCCAATTTGGTCTCCCTCTTCTCCTTGTCCCTCCACCTCCGACACATATATCCTCTTGGTCAATCTTTCCTCACTCATCCTCTCCATGTGCCCAAACCACTTCAAAACACCCTCTTCTGCTCTCTCAACCACGCTCTTTTTATTTCCACACATCTCTCTTACCCTTACGTTACTCACTCGATCAAACCACCTCACACCACACATTGTCCTCAAACATCTCATTTCCAGCACATCCATCCTCCTGCGCACAACTCTATCCATAGCCCACGCCTCGCAACCATACAACATTGTTGGAACCACTATTCCTTCAAACATACCCATTTTTGCTTTCCGAGATAATGTTCTCAACTTCCACACATTCTTCAAGGCCCCCAGAATTTTCGCCCCCTCCCCCACCCTATGATCCACTTCCGCTTCCATGGTTCCATCCGCTGCCAGATCCACTCCCAGATATCTAAAACACTTCACTTCCTCCAGTTTTTCTCCATTCAAACTCACCTCCCAATTGACTTGACCCTCAACCCTACTGTACTTAATAACCTTGCTCTTATTCACATTTACTCTTAACTTTCTTCTTCCACACACTTTACCAAACTCAGTCACCAGCTTCTGCAGTTTCTCACATGAATCAGCCACCAGCGCTGTATCATCAGCGAACAACAACTGACTCACTTCCCAAGCTCTCTCATCCCCAACAGACTTCATACTTGCCCCTCTTTCCAAAACTCTTGCATTTACCTCCCTAACAACCCCATCCATAAACAAATTAAACAACCATGGAGACATCACACACCCCTGCCGCAAACCTACATTCACTGAGAACCAATCACTTTCCTCTCTTCCTACACGTACACATGCCTTACATCCTCGATAAAAACTTTTCACTGCTTCTAACAACTTTCCTCCCACTCCATATATTCTTAATACCTTCCACAGAGCATCTCTATCAACTCTATCATATATATATATATATATATATATATATATATATATATATATATATATATATATATATATATATATATATATATATTGATATGGTATATAATGCTGTTTCCCTCGCCATCGGGGTAGCGTCAAGAAATAGACGAAGAATGGCCCATCCACTCATATACACATGTACATAAACGCCCATATATACCTACATATACATATCAGCATATAGTTACAAATACACAGATATATACATATATACACATGTACATATTCATACTTACTTGCCTTCATCCATTCCTGTCGCTACCCCGCCCCATTTTATCGGCCAATCCCTAGGAAATGGATGAACAGCTAGGTTGACTGTATAGGCTTGTTTTGTGTTTTAAGCCGAGACTTTGACAAGGGCAGGCGGCCCACACCCAACCCAGGTGCTTATCCTGTCCTCATTGCTGGTCGATAAATGGATACCTTGCGTAGGGTGGAAGAGAGTTTCTTAATCTCGTATTTATGTAACTAATCTTTACCCTTATGTACACACACACACACACACACACACACACACACACCAGCCTAAGCCAGTTACCGCATCTATCGACCAGCCCCGAGGGGAGAGGATGAACACCTGGGTTGACTGTGGTCCGAGTGCCACACCCAGGATTCGAACCCATGCCGGGGCTGGCCCGTGTTGACTGAGACTCAGTAATGCTAACCACTACACCACGGAGACCCGTATGTTCGCGCGCGCGCGTGTGTGTGTGTGTGTGTGTGTGTTTGTGTGTTTGTATGTGTGTGTGTGTGTGTGTGTGTGTGTGTGTGTGTGTGTGTGTGTGTGCGTGTGGCGTGGACAACCCCATTTCCCTGCGTTACCCCGAGATAGAACGACGATAAGAGTCGTAAGGTAGTCTATATACGGTTATGAATTGAGAATTTCGTCTCTCTGACATACGTACTCGCCATTTCCCGAGCGGGCGAGGCAGCGTCCGGAACAGATAGCTTTAAAACTTTAGTGGGAGATGGGATTCAAATTTGGCTCCGTCTGCTGTTCCTTCTTGTGGAAGGGTAACACAGGAGGGGAGGCGAAGTTCCAGCCAGCGCCCCCGCTCCCACCTTGTACCCAAGGGACCAAACTATAAACATGGGCTAATACGTCCGACGCTACACTAAGCCCGGAAGAAGAGAAAGCTATTTAAAGTTTGGACATCAAGAGGGACGTCCTTAGGGGGGGGGGGGGGGGGGAGCAGACACTCAAAAGAAACCTGGATAGAGAGTTAAAGACAGTTCCAGACTATCCGTTCAGGCAGGGCCTTTGATGAGCGTGAGCTGGGGGTGGGGGAGAGAGTGTGAGAAGCAGTATATACATTCAGAAACAATTCACATTATGTCAACACCACAGTCATCTCACATGTCATGTCAACACCACAGTCATCCACATGTCATGTCATCAGCAAGTCATTTTCACGTGTCATGTCATCAACAGCCACTCACTTGTCATGTCAACACCACAGTCACTCATGTCATGTCATCACACAGTCCATCCACATGTAAATGTCAACACCACAGTCATCTACATGTCATGTCAACACCACAGCATCTACATGTCATTCAACACAAAAATCATCTCACGACATTCAGTCAACCCCACGTCATCTCACATGTCATGTCAACACCACAGTTATCTCACATGTCATGTCATCAGCACAGTCATCTCACATGTCATGTCAACACCACAGTCATCTCACATGTCATGTCATCAGCACAGTCATCTCACGACATGTCATGTCATCAGAGAGGGTGGGTGGGCAGCTTTGGGGGGCTGGTCAAACTGTGTCACTAGGATCCCCTGAGTTGACATGAGCCAGCTCAAGCTGTGGTGGTCGAAGATAATAAGCTGTTAGGGGCAGTGTTAGTGGAGTGGGTCCTTACACCACCACCACCACCACAGCTCACCACCACCACTACCACCACAGCCCACCACCACCACAGCTCACCACACACACGCACACACCACCTCTCCCACCACAGCTCACCACACACACACACACACACCACGTCTCCCACCACACCACAACTCACCACACAGACAGAGAGAGACACGCAAACCACGTCTCTCACCACACCACAGGACCTCACCATCTCTCCACACCACAGAGAGACACACACACATTACGTCTCTCACCGCACCACAGCTCACCACACCACAGGACCTCTACACCACCACACCACAGCTCACCACACCACAGGACCTCTACACCACCACACCACAGCTCACCACACACACACACACTACGTTTCTCACCACACCACAGCTCACCACATCACAGGATCTCACCACCACCACACCACAGCTCACCACACACAGACACACACACACACACACACACACACACACACCACGTCTCCCACCACACCACACACACACACACACACACACACACACACACCACGTCTCCCACCACACCACAACTCACCACACAGAGAGAGACACACACAAACCACGTTTCTCACCACACCACAGGACCTCACCATCTCTCCACACCACAGAGAGACACACACACACATTACGTCTCTCACCGCACCACAGCTCACCACACCACAGGACCTCTACACCACCACACCACAGCTCACCACACACACACACACTACGTTTCTCACCACACCACAGCTCACCACACCACAGGACCTCTACACCACCACACCACAGCTCACCACACACACACACACTACGTTTCTCACCACACCACAGCTCACCACATCACAGGATCTCACCACCACCACACCACAGCTCACCACACACAGACACACACACACACACACACACACACACACACACACACACACACACACACACACACACACTACGTCTCTTACCACACCACAGCTCACCACACCACATCACTTCACCACCACACCACAGCTCACCACACCACAGGACCTCACCACCATACCACAGCTCACCACACCTGTGGTCGTGCACCAAGCCTCGATTTCCCGTGGGATATCAAAGTTCACCAACAACACAAGGATGGCCTTTTATTCCCAGGGCGGCAGCTGAATACACGGGGATGGGAGTAATTCTTGTGTTTTTTCTCCTATGATGGCTGAGGCGGCACGGGCAGCTGGGGCCCGAATCAAGGCCATCCCATTAACGCTATCTATCTATCTATCTATCTGTGTATCTATTTATATCTATCTATCTATATCTGTCTATATATATATATATATATATATATATATATATATATATATATATATATATATATATATATATATATATATTTTTTTTTTTTTTTTTTTCCATTTTTTTATTATACTTTGTCGCTGTCTCCCGCGTTTGCGAGGTAGCGCAAGGAAACAGACGAAAGAAATGGCCCAACCCCCCCCATACACATGTATATACATACGTCCACACACGCAAATATACATACCTACACAGCTTTCCATGGTTTACCCCAGACGCTTCACATGCCTTGATTCAATATATATATACGCGGGAAATGGCGAATAGTATGAAAGAAAAGATATATATTTATATATATATATATATATATATATATATATATATATATATATATATATTAATATAGTATATAATCGCTGTTTCCCTCGCCATCGGGGTAGCGTCCAGAAACAGACGAAGAATGGCCCATCCACTCATATACACATGTACATAAACGCCCATATATACCTACATATACATGTCAACATATAGTTACAAATACACAGATATATACATATATACACATGTACATATTCATTCTTACTTGCCTTCATCCATTCCTGTCGCTACCCCGCCCCATTTTATCGGCCAATCCCTAGGAAATGGATGAACAGCTAGATTGACTGTATTGGCTTGTTCTGTGTTCGAATCCGAGACTTCGACAAGGGCAGGCGGCCCACACCCAACCCAGGTGCTTATCATGTCCTCATTGCTGGTCGATAAATGGATCCCTTGCGTAGGGTGGAAGAGAGTTTCTTAATTTCGTATTTATGTAACTAATCTTTACCCTTATGTACACACACACACACACACACACACACACACACACACACACACACACACCAGCCTAAGCCAGTTACCGCATCTATCGACCAGCCCCGAGGGGAGAGGATGAACACCTGGGTTGACTGTGGTCCGAATGCCACACTCAGGATTCGAACCCATGCCGGGGCTGGCCCGTGTTGACTGAGACTTAGTAATGCTAACCACTACACCACAGAGACCCGTATGTTCGCGCGCGCGCTCGTGTGTGTGTGTGTGTATGTGTGTGTGTGTGTGTGTGTGTGTGTGTTTGTGTGTGTGTTTGTGTATGTGTGTGTGTGTGTGTGTGTGTGTGTGTGTGTGTGTGTGGTGTGCACAACCCCATTTCCCTGCGTTACCCCGAGATAGAACGACGATAAGAGTCGTAAGGTAGTCTACATACGGTTATGAATTGAGAATTTCGTCTCTCTGACATACGTACTCGCCATTTCCCGAGCGGGCGAGGCAGCGTCCGGAACAGATAGCTTTAAAGTTTTAGTGGGAGATGGGATTCAAATTTGGCTCCGTCTGCTGTTCCTTTTTGTGGAAGGGTAACACAGGAGGGGAGGCGAAGTTCCAGCCAGCGCCCCCGCTCCCACCCTGTACCCAAGGGACCAAACTATAAACACGGGCTAATACGTCCGACGCTACACTAAGCCCGGAAGAAGAGAAAGCTATTTAAAGTTTGGACATCAAGAGGGACGTCCTTAGGGGGGGGGGGGAGCAGACACTCAAAAGAAACCTGGATAGAGAGTTAAAGACAGTTCCAGACTATCCGTTCAGGCAGGGCCTTTGATCAGCGTGAGCTGGGGGCGGGGGAGAGAGTGTGAGAAGCAGGTATATATATATATATATATATATATATATATATATATATATATATATATATTGGAAAGGATCACAATTTAGCGCGTGATCAAGTATATTCCTATGAGTCCACGGGGGAAATGAAACACGATAAGTTCCCAAGTGCACTCTCGTGTAATAATCACATCATCAGGGGAGACACAAGAGAGAAATATAACAGTCAGTTGATATACATCGAAGAGACGTAGCTAGGACGCCATTTGGTAAACATGTGACGACCCGAATGGAGGTTGGGTATATATATATATATATATATATATATATATATATATATATATATATATATATATATACCGGGGTCGACGTGCTGTCAATGGACTGAACCAGGGCATGTGAAGCGTTTGGGGTAAACCATGGAAAGATATGTGGGGGCCTGGATGTGTGATGAGGGAGCTGTGGTTTCGGTGCATGACACATGACAGCTAGAGAATGGATGTGAACGGATGTCGCCTTTTTTTTTTTTTTCCTCTATTCCTGGTGCTACCTCTCTGACGCGAGAAACGGCGATCGATCATAAAAAATAGTGTTAAAGTATAATGTATATTTAACATTAACTCGTTTTGTTCTGTTTTTTAACGTTTTCTTTTAAGGTTTGTCTCAGCATACGTTTTCTTTCATTAAATGAAGTGTGAATTAAATGTCCTATATTCTTTTCCACTTTATACTTGTAACACTTTAAGACGTTTCGGGCGTACGAACACTGCCCATCTTCAGTCCAGTGTGACCCCCCTACCGACCGGCCACGCTGCCAGTCATGAAATCCGAAGGAACACGGTCCACGGATCAATATATCGCTTCAAAATGTGACTTATTCTTGTTTTATTGTTTGTGTTGTGTTGAATCATCTATAATGATTTTGACTGAAGGTTGATAGCTGTCGTGTGCCTAAACTGTCTCATTGATAACAAGAATAGAGTGAAAATGTATATTGGACATTCAGTTCACACTTCATCTGAGCAACATAGAAAAAAAAAAAACATCAGAAAGCCAGTGAAATATTAGATATGCCTTAGTCTTTAACAGCCAGTGTATTAAAGAAAATATTCAGCATGCTTACACGTACGTGGAGAGAGAGAGAGTTAGAGAGAGAGAGAGAGAGAGAGAGAGAGAGAGAGAGAGAGAGAGAGAGAGAGAGAGAGAGAGTATAAGTGAGATGACCTTGTATTTGGGGCATTCAGTCGTCTATGACGACGTCACAGCCATCATAACAAAAGAGGGTGGGTTTACCTCTCTCTCTCTCTCTCTCTCTCTCTCTCTCTCTCTCTCTCTCTCTCTCTCTCTCTCTCTCTCTCTCTCTCTTTCACTTGCTCTTTTTTTTTATCTCCATTCCCTGAAGCTCTTCGAGCCAGCACAGTCTCTCGAGTGTCTTAAAAACATTGGGTTTTTTGAGTTTTCCTCATCTGGCTCCATTGTTCCCCTTTCCATATATTTTTCCTCCCCCACTTGCAATGTTCGGTATTCGCTCCCCCTAAAGAACCAGGGATCCAAAGTGGTTTTTCCCTACAAGGCCATTTTATGAGAACTCTTGCCTCGCCCTGTGGAGCCCCGTTTTCTTTCACCATCAAAGAACCTGTATGAGGGACTAACATAATTTTCTTTTTGGTTTGTTACGGTGCTAATTGAACATGGTGTTAATGGAGTTATGGACCTGTTCTCTCTATTTAAGAGATGAACATCATGATGAACATCATGGGTATGACTGTGGTTGTCAGGTGTGTTATGTTAGCTGAGATGACACGGGTAGTTAAGGTCCTAATCAAGGCCATTCCATTATCGATATATATATATATATATATATATATATATATATATATATATATATATATATATATATATATATATATATACACACCTTAGGCTGAGCCAGGTACTCATTTTATCAACCAGTCCCTAGGAGGCTGATGAACAGCTGGATTGACTTTGGACCGACTGTCGTAACTAGGATTCGAACCTATGCCCTCGACCTTGGGCGGCCCGTGGATGCATCAGGGTCAGGAACGCGTACTGCTTCACACCCGCTAAACCATTATTACACCATGGTAAAGTGTCCCATGTCATGTGTCAGACATGAGTGTCATATGCCAGCCATAGTGGCCCTGAGTGTCATATGCCAGCCATAGTGGCCCTAAGTGTCATATGCCAGGCACGTGGGCACGTCAGTTCTCGTGCCACGTGTAGGGGGGGGGGGGGGTTGCGCGTGAGGCGGACCCCAGCGGTAATCCAATTTCAAATTGGCATTTGATCCAATCATTCTAACTGGTTCATCTCACACTATCCCACCGTGCTACTGGACTGAGTCTTTGATAAAAGTGTTCATATGGGTCTGAATATATATATATATATATATATATATATATATATATATATATATATATATATTCCTATGAGTCCACGGGGAAAATGAAACACGAAAAGTTCCCAAGTGCACTTTCGTGTCATAATCACATCATCAGGGGAGACACAAGAGAGAAATATAACAGTCAGTTGATATACTCGAAGAGACGAAGCTAGGACGCCATTTGGTAAACATGCGATTGTCCAAAACATACAACGAGCGTTCATAAACTTATCATTTTACAAACTTTATCAACAATAAAGTTATCTAATTTGTACAGACCATCACTAATATTAAGATTATAATTCTTTGTGTATTTAATAATAGAAGATTCAATGATATTTCTCTTGTTAATAGAGTTAGAGTTAATAACTGGGATGGCATTACTCCAGTCAATACAATGATCATAATTTTTAACGAAGCTAGGACGCCATTTGGTAAACATCGTCTCTTCGATGTATATCAACTGACTGTTATATTTTTCTCTTGTGTCTCCCCTGATGATGTGATTATTACACGAAAGTGCACTTGGGAACTTTTCGTGTTTCATTTTCCCCGTGGACTCATAGGAATATCTTGATCACGCGCAAAATTGTGATCCTTTCCAACAATATATATATATATATATTCTTCTTTTTCTTTCGTACTATTCGCCATTTCCCACGTCAGCGAGGTAGCGTTAAGAACAGAGGACTGGGCCTTTGAGGGAACATCCTCACCTGGCCCCCTTCTCTGTTCCTTCTTTTGGAAAATTGAAAAAAACGAGAGGGGAGGATTTCCAGCCACCCGCTCCCTCCCCTTTTAGTCGCCTTCTACGACACGCAGGGAATACGTGGGAAGTATTCTTTCTCCCCTATCCCTATATATATATATATATATATATATATATATATATATATATATATATATATATATATATATATATATATAAATAATATAATGTGTGTAAGGAGAGAGTTCACATGGCTTCACATTGATGCCTGGAGCCAGACAAACTAGTATATTGTGAATTACAATATTGCTCTTGTGCTTCGCTATTGTGTTGTGTTATGTTGTGGTGTTGTTATACTGTTGTGTCAGTGTTGTCTCGTCTTTGGTATCAGTGTTATAAGTTGAATGAACCATCATATCCATATATATATATATATATATATATATATATATATATATATATATATATTTTTTTTTTTTTTTTTATACTTTGTCGCTGTCTCCCGCGTTTGCGAGGTAGCGCAAGGAAACAGACGAAAGAAATGGCCCAACCCTCCCCATACACATGTACATACACACGTCCACACACGCAAACATACATACCTACACAGCTTTCCATGGTTTACCCCGGACGCCTCACATGCCCTGATTCAATCCACTGACAGCACGTCAACCCCTGTATACCACATCGCTCCAATTCACTCTATTCCTTGCCCTCCTTTCACCCTCCTGCATGTTCAGGCCCCGATCACACAAAATCCTTTTCACTCCATCTTTCCACCTCCAATTTGGTCTCCCTCTTCTCCTCGTTCCCTCCACCTCCGACACATATATCCTCTTGGTCAATCTTTCCTCACTCATTCTCTCCATGTGCCCAAACCATTTCAAAACACCCTCTTCTGCTCTCTCAACCACGCTCTTTTTATTTCCACACATCTCTCTTACCCTTACGTTACTTACTCGATCAAACCACCTCACACCACACATTGTCCTCAAACATCTCATTTCCAGCACATCCATCCTCCTGCGCACAACTCTATCCATAGCCCACGCCTCGCAACCATACAACATTGTTGGAACTACTATTCCTTCAAACATACCCATTTTTGCTTTCCGGGATAATGTTCTCGACTTCCACACATTTTTCAAGGCTCCCAAAATTTTCGCCTCCTCCCCCACCCTATGATCCACTTCCGCTTCCATGGTTCCATCCGCTGACAGATCCACTCCCAGATATCTAAAACACTTCACTTCCTCCAGTTTTTCTCCATTCAAACTCACCTCCCAATTGACTTGACCCTCAACCCTACTGTACCTAATAACCTTGCTCTTATTCACATTTACTCTTAACTTTCTTCTTCCACACACTTTACCAAACTCCGTCACCAGCTTCTGCAGTTTCTCACATGAATCCGCCACCAGCGCTGTATCATCAGCGAACAACAACTGACTCACTTCCCAAGCTCTCTCATCCCCAACAGACCTCATACTTGCCCCTCTTTCCAAAACTCTTGCATTCACCTCCCTAACAACCCCATCCATAAACAAATTAAACAACCATGGAGACATCACACACCCCTGCCGCAAACCTACATTCACTGAGAACCAATCACTTTCCTCTCTTCCTACATGTACACATGCCTTACATCCTCGATAAAAACTTTTCACTGCTTCTAACAACTTGCCTCTCACACCATATATTCTTAATACCTTCCACAGAGCATCTCTATCAACTCTATCATATGCCTTCTCCAGATCCATAAATGCTACATACAAATCCATTTGCTTTTCTAAGTATTTCTCACATACATTCTTCAAAGCAAACACCTGATCCACACATCCTCTCCCACTTCTGAAACCACACTGCTCTTCCCCAATCTGATGCTCTGTACATGCCTTCACCCTCTCAATCAATACCCTCCCATATAATTTACCAGGAATACTCAACAAACTTATACCTCGGTAATTTGAGCACTCACTCTTATCCCCCTTGCCTTTGTACAATGGCACTATGCACGCATTCCGCCAATCCTCAGGCACCTCACCATGAGTCATACATACATTAAATAACCTTACCAACCAGTCAACAATACAGTCACCCCCTTTTTTAATAAATTCCACTGCAATACCATCCAAACCTGCTGCCTTGCCGGCTTTCATCTTCCGCAAAGCTTTTACTACCTCTTCTCTGTTTACCAAATCATTTTCCCTATATATATATATATATATATATATATATTTTTTTTTTTTCATACTATTTGCCATTTCCCGCGTTAGCGAGGTAGCGTTAAGAACAGAGAACTGGGCCTTAGAGGGAATATCCTCACCTGACCCCCTTCTCTGTTGCTTCTTTTGGAAAATTAAAAAAAAACAAGAAAGGGGAGGATTTCCAGCCACCCGCTCCCTCCCCTTTTAGTCGCCTTCTACGACACGCAGGGAATACGTGGGAAGTATTCTTTCTCCCCTATCCCCAGGGATATATATATATATATACATATATATATATATATATATATATATATATATATATATATATATATATATTTTTTTTTTTTTTTTTTATACTCTGTCGCTGTCTCCCGCGTTTGCGAGGTAGCGCAAGGAAACAGACGAAAGAAATGGCCCAACCCCCCCCCCCATACACATGTACATACACACGTCCACACACGCAATATACATACCTACACAGCTTTCCATGGTTTACCCCAGACGCTTCACATGCCTTGATTCAATCCACTGACAGCACGTCAACCCCTGTATACCACATCGCTCCAATTCACTCTATTCCTTGCCCTCCTTTCACCCTCCTGCATGTTCAGGCCCCGATCACACAAAATCCTTTTCACTCCATCTTTCCACCTCCAATTTGGTCTCCCTCTTCTCCTCGTTCCCTCCACCTCCGACACATATATCCTCTTGGTCAATCTTTCCTCACTCATTCTCTCCATGTGCCCAAACCACTTCAAAACACCCTCTTCTGCTCTCTCAACCACGCTCTTTTTATTTCCACACATCCCTCTTACCCTTACGTTACTTACTCGATCAAACCACCTCACACCACACATTGTCCTCAAACATCTCATTTCCAGCACATCCATCCTCCTGCGCACAACTCTATCCATAGCCCACGCCTCGCAACCATACAACATTGTTGGAACCACTATTCCTTCAAACATACCCATTTTTGCTTTCCGGGATAATGTTCTCGACTTCCACACATTTTTCAAGGCTCCCAAAATTTTCGCCCCCTCCCCCACCCTATGATCCACTTCCGCTTCCATGGTTCCATCCGCTGACAGATCCACTCCCAGATATCTAAAACACTTCACTTCCTCCAGCCTCTCACCATTCAAACTCACCTCCCAATTGACTTGACCCTCAACCCTATATATATATATATATATATATATATATATATATATATATATATTGGAAAGGATCCCAATTTTGCGCGTGATCAAGTATATTCCTATGAGTCCACGGGGGAAAATGAAACACGCCAAGTTCCCTAGTGCACTTTCGTGTAATAATCACATCGTCAGGGGAGACACAAGAGAGAAATATAACAGTCAGTTGATATACATCGAAGAGACGAAGCTAGGACGCCATTTGGTAAACAAGCGATTGTCCAAAACACACAACGAGCGTTCATAAACTTACTATGCGGCCAAAAAGGTGAATTGTTTACAAATTTTATGAACAATAAAATTATCCAATTTTATAGGCCTTTACTCATGTATATATATATATATATATATATATATATATATATATATATATATATATATATATATATATATGTATGTATATTATACTTAATCGCCATCTCACGCGTTAGCGACGTAGCGCAAGGAAACAGACGAGGAATGGCTTAACCCACTCACACACACACACACACACACACACACACACACACACGCACACACACACAGCTGATGTGACATCCATTTGTCGCACAGACGTGGCAACGTTGCAGTCCTTCTGGATCACTGTCGTGCAGAAGCCTTTGACGGGGAAATCGAGGACCTGTGTGTCCGGTATGGCCTCAGTGCAGAGCCGGAGGCAGTAAGAGGAGGGAGAGGGAAGAGCTTGATCTTAACACACACACACACACACACACACACACACACACACACACACGATTGACAGCGTACGAGCATCGTATTGAGAAATCGCTGAGAGAGGAGGAGGTGGAGGAGGGTGGGTGGCGGCCTTGAAGGACCCGGGAAGTTCCTTCCTCTTGGGTACGAGGCTGACGAGAGAGAGAGAGAGAGAGAGAGAGAGAGAGAGAGAGAGAGAGAGAGAGAGAGAGAGAGAGAGAGACAGACAGACAGACAGAGACAGAGAGAGAGAGAGACAGAGAGAGACAGAGACAGAGACAGAGAGACAGAGAGCACCGAGCTGTCGTCAGAGAGAGAGAGAGAGAGAGAGAGAGAGAGAGAGAGAGAGAGACAGAGAGACAGAGAGAGAGAGAGACAGAGAGAGAGAGAGACAGAGCGAGACAGAGACAGAGAGAGAGAGAGAGCACCGAGCTGTCGTCAGAGAGAGAGAGAGAGAGAGAGAGAGAGAGAGAGAGAGAGAGAGAGAGAGAGAGGGAGAGAGAGAGAGAGAGAGAGAGAGAGAGAGAGAGAGAGCCACCATTCATCACACCACCTCTCCCAGAGCCAGGTTAGGTTAACATTCGTGCGAGAGCTGGGTCATCAAAGTCTTGTTCTCGGCTCACATGGAAATGGTTCGATGCTGCCCTGCGGCGGGTGAGGGGAGGAAGGGGTGATGGGAGGAGAGAGAGAGAGAGAGAGAGAGAGAGAGAGAGAGGGGGAAGGGAGTGGGGTGGGTTGGAGAGAACTTGAAATGGACAGTAGAAGAAGAGGAGGACAAACAATAAAGTCAGTTCGACTGAAGACATTAGTAAAGAGTGAGAGAGAGAGAGAGATAGATAGAGAGAGAGAAAGAGAGAGAGAGAGAGAGAGAGTCAAGCGGCGACCGCAGAAGCCAGACGCACGTACGAACAAGAGAGTCTCTCTCTCTCTCTCTCTCTCTCTCTCTCTCTCTCTCTCTCTCTCTCTCTCTCTCTCTCTCTCTCTCTCTCTCGTAAGACAATTCGTTCTCCTTTTTTTGTCTCCCCCCCTTTATTCTCCAAAATGCTGAGATGATGCTGTCTAGGTCATTTCCCTCTCCCACTCTGAGTGTACACCTGACCCCACGTCACTACTTCGAGGTGTACAGTGCTTCATGGAGGCGTACAGAACTTCCTAGTAGGTCTGTAAGTACTTTAGACATTATTATTATTATTATTATTATTGTTATTATTATCATTATTATTATTATATTAAGTTACATCATTGTAATTATAATTATTATGATTATTATCATTATTATTATTATTATTATTATTATCATTATTATTATTATCATTATTATTACTATTATTATTATTGTTATCATTATCATTATTATTATCATTATTGATATCATTATAATTATTATTATTATTAATATTATCATTATTTTCATTATTCCCAGAAAATGCTTGACTTTAAATACCCAGTATACCTTAGATACATAAAATACTTAAATACTATAAATACTTAGAAAACGCCATAGCCATCGCTATAGGTTACTTAGAAGCCGTCATACCCAGAGAATGAGGAAGGTTAATGTACACTCTGCCAAATAAGTGATGTCACAGTGTTCGGTATGGTTCTTGCATATAGCGGTATCTGGCAATGACGTCTCTCTTATGTGAGGGTGGGAGGCTGCTGAGCTCAGTGGCCCGGACGCCGTTGAAGAAGACGGAGTTCATTATTGACCCAAATTTCTCGTTGCCCAACCTTTCATCTGGCATACCCCCCCCCCCCCCCCCCCCATCTTATTTCTGCAGGTAAAAGGCTTCCTTAGGGGTGGTAGAAGACTGATATCCTAGCCCAGTATTTTAAAGATATAGATAACTAGCGGAAAAGATAAAGAGGAGAACCGGGACGAAATGATAAAGAGGAACAAAAGCAGATAACACTTACTTCTGGATGGAGAATATGGCTCCTTTCCTTGTTTCAGTTGTTGTTTTGATACTTGCAGGACAGTATGACAGGCACCTGTTGCTGTAAGATGATAACTGAGTCAATAAACCTTGTCACAGAATTTATCAGTTGCTCATTTGACATTTGTTTTTTCTCCCGCCTGACGTCATCATCCATCGAGGATGTAAATATGGAAAAATATCTATTTTATATCTTCAGTAGAGAGATTCTATAAATATTGTATGACCATTCCTTCAGTTAATATTATTCACTCGATTCTCATATCAACTTAACACAAGTGACATATACGTATTCATTTTGATTTCCAATTTCAACTCTCCATATTATTTCTCACTTTTCCAAAACTTGAATCTTTGAAGTCGTATCATTTCGTTTGAACGCATATTCTTCTTTTATATCCCTGAAGTATGATATGCTACGTTATATAATTTCATTTAAAAGTATGCTAAGATAATTTCATTTAAACGCATCATATTTCTTAATTTCCCTGAAGTATATGATATGTTACGTCATATAATTTCGTTTAAAAGTATGCTAAGATGATATCATGTAAACGCATCATATTTCTTAATTTCCTGAAGTATATGATAGGCTGCTTCATATGATTTCGTTCCAAAGTATGCTAGAAATATGTCATGCATGATATGTTCGTTAGATAATCGATTCATAAACTGGTTCTTCTTTTATTGATTAGTTTCTCTATTTCACAAAAGTGGTTATATACCTCGAAAAGGACCAAAGCGAAAATAGACATAAGTTTAAAAATGGCAAGCTGATCGAAGATTTGTGATAATGGTTTAAAAATGGCAAGCTGATTGAGGATTTGTGGTAATGGAGACATCACTTCTTGGGCCGAGTGTACGTACTGTCAAGGAAATTGCCCACTTCCCGGTTGTAGCGCTTGACTTAGGAACATGATTCTGGGAATGTACTTTACCGCCAAGATGAACAGTTCAGATGAACTCTGGATTCTTTGTGTGATACGTACTATAGCCCATTTCCCACATCTCGAGAGTAGCGCCTGTAACCAGGATCTTACATTACCCTCGCGTAGTTTGGGTTTAAGTAAGGACCATTAAGTAAACTCCGTCTGTGTGTCCTTATATATATATATATATATATATATATATATATATATATATATATATATATATATATATATTATCCCTGGCGATAGGGGAGAAAAAATACTTCCCACGTATTCCCTGCGTTTCGTAGGCGACTAAAAGGGAAGGGAGCGAGGGGCTGGAAATCTTCCCCTCATTTTTTTTTCTTTTTTTTAATTTTCCAAAGGAAGGAACAGAGAAGGGGGCCGGATGAGGATGTTTCCTCAGAGGCCCAGTCCTCTGTTCTTAACGCTACCTCGCTGAGGCGGGAAATGGCGAATAGTATGAAAGAAATATATATATATATATATTTTTTTTTTTTTTTTTTTTTTTTTTTACTTTGTCGCTGTCTCCCGCGTTTGCGAGGTAGCGCAAGGAAACAGACGAAAGAAATGGCCCAACCCCCCCCCCCCCCATACACATGTATATACATACGTCCACACACGCAAATATACATACCTACACAGCTTTCCATGGCCCACCCCAGACGCTTCACATGCCTTGATTCAATCCACTGACAGCACGTCAACCCCGGTATACCACATCGCTCCAATTCACTCTATTCCTTGCCCTCCTTTCACCCTCCTGCATGTTCAGGCCCCGATCACACAAAATCTTTTTCACTTCATCTTTCCACCTCCAATTTGGTCTCCCTCTTCTCCTCGTTCCCTCCACCTCCGACACATATATCCTCTTGGTCAATCTTTCCTCACTCATTCTCTCCATGTGCCCAAACCACTTCAAAACACCCTCTTCTGCTCTCTCAACCACGCTCTTTTTATTTCCACACATCTCTCTTACCCTTACGTTACTCACTCGATCAAACCACCTCACACCCACATTGTCCTCAAACATCTCATTTCCAGCACATCCATCCTCCTGCGCACAACTCTATCCATAGCCCACGCCTCGCAACCATACAACATTGTTGGAACCACTATTCCTTCAAACATACCCAGTTTTGCTTTCCGAGATAATGTTCTCGACTTCCACACATTCTTCAAGGCCCCCAGAATTTTCGCCCCCTCCCCCACCCTATGATCCACTTCCGCTTCCATGGTTCCATCCGCTGCCAGATCCACTCCCAGATATCTAAAACACTTCACTTCCTCCAGTTTTTCTCCATTCAAACTCACCTCCCAATTGACTTGACCCTCAACCCTACTGTACCTAATAACCTTGCTCTTATTCACATTTACTCTTAACTTTCTTCTTCCACACACTTTACCAAACTCAGTCACCAGCTTCTGCAGTTTCTCACATGAATCAGCCACCAGCGCTGTATCATCAGCGAACAACAACTGACTCACTTCCCAAGCTCTCTCATCCCCAACAGACTTCAAGTATATATATATATATATATATATATATATATATATATATATATATATATATATATATATATATATATATATATTCCAATGAGTCCACGGGGGAAATGAAACACGATAAGTTCCCAAGTGCACTTTCGTGTAATAATCACATCATCAGGGGAGACACAAGAGAGACATATAACAGTCAGTTGATATACAACGAAGAGACGTAGCTAGGACGCCATATCAGTTTCAAAGGAACCAGTGTCGTAAAACATAATGGACAATT
>NC_092279.1:2219142-2271642 GCF_036320965.1 Panulirus ornatus
AAATCTCTTATATATTAGAGTAATTAAGATTTGTAGACCAGTGTAATCACTGATATATATATATATATATATATATATATATATATATATATATATATATATATATATATATATATATCAAGTGATTGTTATATTTTTTTCTCTATCTCCTGCGATGATGTGATCATTACACGAAAGTGCACTTGGGAATCGATCATGTTTCATTTCCCTGCGGTTAAGAAGGCTATGTATAAATATAAGTCTTGGTCTGAGGCTTATTTGGGTGTAATTGATGCTTTCCTTTGAACACATTATGCTTGCCCCACTCCTCCCTCCTCCCCCACACATCACATACGACCCCACATGGTATCATAATCACTTCACGTAAACACACCTCAGTTCGTACGCGTCCCCTATACCATTATCTCGCCATAATTCTTTCTTTTCTTTTTTTCTGTTCCTCGCGCCACTGATGCGAGAGAGAGAGAGAGAGAGAGAGAGAGAGAGAGAGAGAGAGAGAGAGAGAGAGGTGGTGACTCCTCCTCCTGCTGGTGCTGGGGGAGGAGGGTGTTGTGCGTGAGAGCCACAGGAGGAGGAGGTGTAGCAGCGGGAGAGGGAGGGAGGGTGTCGGCCGAACTCACCAGCGGCAGCAGGAGACTGACTGGTCTGGCGGCTGGGCGCCCCTACCTCACGCTCTGCTCTTGGCTCCTCCCTCCTCACCCCGCGCCCCTACCTCACGCTCTGCTCTTGGCTCCTCCCTCCTCACCCCGCGCTCCGCCTCTCGCTTTCCTCTCGGCTCCTCCCTCCTCACCCCGCGCCCCGCCTCTCGCTCTGGTCTTGGCTCCTCCCTCCTCACCCCGCGCCCCGCCTCTCCCTCTGCTCTTGGCTCCTCCCTCCTCACCCCGCGCTCCGCCTCACGCTCTGCTCTTGGCTCCTCCCTCCTCACCCCGCGCCCCTACCTCACGCTCTGGTCTTGGCTCCTCCCTCCTCACCCCGCGCCCCTACCTCTCGCTCTGCTCTTGGCTCCTCCCTCCTCACCCCGCGCCCCTACCTCACGCTCTGCTCTTGGCTCCTCCCTCCTCACCCCGCGCCCCTACCTCTCGCTCTGCTCTTGGCTCCTTCCTCCTCACCCCGCGCCCCGCCTCTCGCTCTGGTCTTGGCTCCTCCCTCCTCACCCCGCGCCCCGCCTCTCCCTCTGCTCTTGGCTCCTCCCTCCTCACCCCGCGCTCCGCCTCACGCTCTGCTCTTGGCTCCTCCCTCCTCACCCCGCGCCCCTACCTCACGCTCTGGTCTTGGCTCCTCCCTCCTCACCCCGCGCCCCTACCTCACGCTCTGGTCTTGGCTCCTCCCTCCTCACCCCGCGCCCCTACCTCTCGCTCTGCTCTTGGCTCCTCCCTCCTCACCCCGCGCCCCTACCTCACGCTCTGCTCTTGGCTCCTCCCTCCTCACCCCGCGCTCCGCCTCTCGCTTTCCTCTCGGCTCCTCCCTCCTCACCCCGCGCCCCGCCTCTCGCTCTGGTCTTGGCTCCTCCCTCCTCACCCCGCGCCCCGCCTCTCCCTCTGCTCTTGGCTCCTCCCTCCTCACCCCGCGCTCCGCCTCACGCTCTGCTCTTGGCTCCTCCCTCCTCACCCCGCGCCCCGCCTCTGGCCCTGCTCTTGGCTCCTCCCTCCTCACCCCGCGCCCCGCCTCTCGCTCTGCTCTTGGCTCCTCCCTCCTCACTCCACGCCCCTACCTCTCGCTCTGCTCTTGGCTCCTCCCTCCTCACCCCGCGCCGCGCCTCTCACTCTGGTCTCGGCTCCTCCCTCCTCACCCCGCGCCCCTACCTCACGCTCTGCTCTTGGCTCCTCCCTCCTCACCCCGCGCCCCTACCTCACGCTCTGCTCTTGGCTCCTCCCTCCTCACCCCGCGCCCCGCCTTTCACTCTGGTCTCGGCTCCTCCCTCCTCACCCCGCGCCCCTACCTCACGCTCTGCTCTTGGCTCCTCCCTCCTCACCCCGCGCCCCTACCTCACGCTCTGCTCTTGGCTCCTCCCTCTTCACTCCGCGCCCCTACCTCACGCTCTGCTCTCGGCTCCTCCCTCCTCACCCCGCGCCCCGCCTCACGCTCTGGTCTTGGCTCCTCCCTCCTCACCCCGCGCCCACGCCTGCGCCCCTGGCGGGGTGCTAGGGCGAGGGGCAGGAACCACCACACATATTCTCCCCACTCCTGCTTCTTCTCCCTTTAACTCCCCCAGAAGAAGGTCAAGTCTGTATCCGCCCCACGCCCGCTGAGCCGCGCCCCATCCCCCACCAAACCCACGTCCTATTAGAAGTGAATTATAGACATCTATGGTCTCTCTCTCTCTCTCTCTCTCTCTCTCTCTCTCTCTCTCTCTCTCTCTCTCTCTCTCTCTCTCTCTCACTGGCGTCGGATACGCCAAACTAGAAACAACACACACACACACACACACACACACACGCAAACACACACACACACACAACGCCTCGTTTTTCCAATGTCTTTTTCATTTCTGGTAGTAGAACCGTGTATATATATATATATATCTTTCTTTCAAACTATTCGCCATTTCCCGCATTAGCGAGGTAGCGTTAAGAACAGAGGACTGGGCCTTTGAGGGAATACCCTCACCTGGCCCAATTCTCTGTTCCTTCTTTTGGAAAATTAAAAAAAAAAACGAGAGGGGAGGATTTCCAGCCCCGCGCTCCCTCCCCTTTTAGTCGCCTTCTACGACACGCAGGGAATACGTGGGAAGTACTCTTAATCCCCTATCCCCAGGGATATATATATATATATATATATATATATATATATATATATATTTTTTTTTTTTTTTTATACTTTGTCGCTGTCTCCCGCGTTTGCGAGGTAGCGCAAGGAAACAAGGAAATGGCCCAACCCCCCCCATACACATGTACATACACACGTCCACACACGCAAATATACATACCTACACAGCTTTCCATGGTTTACCCCGGACGCTTCACATGCCTTGATTCAATCCACTGACAGCACGTCAACCCCGGTATACCACATCGCTCCAATTCACTCTATTCCTTGCCATCCTTTCACCCTCCTGCATGTTCAGGCCCCGATCACACAAAATCTTTTTCACTCCATCTTTCCACCTCCAATTTGGTCTCCCTCTTCTCCTCGTTCCCTCCACCTCCGACACATATCCGGAAGAGGATGATCATCTGGGCTTTACTGGGGATAGAGAGCAACGGGGGAAAATCCTATGTATGGAGTTGGTGTCAGTGGAGGGTGTTGGCTCTGGCAGTGTGGCGAGGGTGCACACACTCGAGCTCCACTGAGGATGATGATGGGCTGATTACAGTGAGGTTTGAAGTCTCGAATCAATACCATGAAACGGGAATGAAGATATTGAAGATAGATTGCCTCTTAAACCTTGCGTGTGGCCGAGGGTAAGCAGGCGCCCTTGGGTGGTAAGCAGGTGCCTTTTTGGTGGTAAGCAGGTGCCTTTTTGGTGGTAAGCAGGTGCCTTTTTGGTGGTAAGCAGGCGCCTTTTTGGTGGTAAGCAGGAGCCTTTTTGGTGGTAAGCAGGTGCCTTTTTGGTGGTAAGCAGGAGCCTTTTGGGTGGTAAGCAGGAGCCTTTTTGGTGGTAAGCAGGTGCCTTTTTGGTGGTAAGCGGGTGCCTTTTTGGTGGTAAGCAGGAGCCTTTTTGGTGGTAAGCAGGTGCCTTTTTGGTGGTAAGCAGACGCCTTTTTGGTGGTAAGCAGGTGCCTTTTTGGTGGTAAGCAGGCGCCTTTTTGGTGGTAAGCAGGTGCCTTTTTGGTGGTAAGCAGGAGCCTTTTTGGTGGTAAGCAGGAGCCTTTTTGGTGGTAAGCAGGCGCCTTTTTGGTGGTAAGCAGGTGCCTTTTTGGTGGTAAGCAGGTGCCTTTTTGGTGGTAAGCAGGAGCCTTTTTGGTGGTAAGCAGGAGCCTTTTTGGTGGTAAGCAGGAGCCTTTTTGGTGGTAAGCAGGCGCCTTTTTGGTGTAAGCAGAGGCCTTTTTGGTGGTAAGCAGGAGCCTTTTTGGTGGTAAGCAGGCGCCTTTTTGGTGGTAAGCAGGTGCCTTTTTGGTGGTAAGCAGGAGCCTTTTTGGTGGTAAGCAGGCGCCTTTTTGGTGTAAGCAGGAGCCTTTTTGGTGGTAAGCAGGTGCCTTTTTGGTGGTAAGCAGGTGCCTTTTTGGTGGTAAGCAGGAGCCTTTTTGGTGGTAAGCAGGAGCCTTTTTGGTGGTAAGCAGGAGCCTTTTTGGTGGTAAGCAGGTGCCTTTTTGGTGGTAAGCAGGAGCCTTTTTGGTGGTAGCAGGAGCCTTTTTGGTGGTAAGCAGGAGCCTTTTGGTGGTAAGCAGGAGCCTTTTTGGTGGTAAGCAGGAGCCTTTTTGGTGGTAAGCAGGCGCCTTTTTGGTGGTAAGCAGGAGCCTTTTTGGTGGTAAGCAGGTGCCTTTTGGTGGTAGCCAGGTGCTTTTGGTGGTAAGCAGACGCCTTTTTGGTGGTAAGCAGGTCCTTTTTGGTGGTAAGCAGGCGCTTTTTGGTGGTAAGGCAGGTGCCTTTTTGTGGTAAGCAGGAGCCTTTTGGTGGTAAGCAGGAGCCTTTTTGGTGGTAAGCAGGCGCCTTTTTGGTGGTAAGCAGGTGCCTTTTTTGGTGGTAAGCAGGTGCCTTTTTGGTGGTAAGCAGGAGCCTTTTTGGTGGTAAGCAGGAGCCTTTTTGGTGGTAAGCAGGCGCCTTTTTGGTGGTAAGCAGGCGCCTTTTTGGTGGTAAGCAGGTGCCTTTTTGGTGGTAAGCAGGCGCCTTTTTGGTGGTAAGCAGGTGCCTTTTTGGTGGTAAGCAGGAGCCTTTTTGGTGGTAAGCAGGAGCCTTTTTGGTGATAAGCAGGCGCCTTTTTGGTGGTAAGCAGGAGCCTTTTTGGTGGTAAGCAGGTGCCTTTTTGGTGGTAAGCAGGTGCCTTTTTGGTGGTAAGCAGGAGCCTTTTTGGTGGTAAGCAGGAGCCTTTTTGGTGGTAAGCAGGAGCCTTTTTGGTGGTAAGCAGGAGCCTTTTTGGTGGTAAGCAGGAGCCTTTTTGGTGGTAAGCAGGAGCCTTTTTGGTGGTAAGCAGGAGCCTTTTTGGTGGTAAGCAGGAGCCTTTTTGGTGGTAAGCAGGAGCCTTTTTGGTGGTAAGCAGGCGCCTTTTTGGTGGTAAGCAGGCGCCTTTTTGGTGGTAAGCAGGTGCCTTTTTGGTGGTAAGCAGGCGCCTTTTTGGTGGTAAGCAGGTGCCTTTTTGGTGGTAAGCAGGAGCCTTTTTGGTGGTAAGCAGGAGCCTTTTTGGTGATAAGCAGGCGCCTTTTTGGTGGTAAGCAGGTGCCTTTTTGGTGGTAAGCAGGTGCCTTTTTGGTGGTAAGCAGGAGCCTTTTTGGTGGTAAGCAGGAGCCTTTTTGGTGATAAGCAGGCGCCTTTTTGGTGGTAAGCAGGTGCCTTTTTGGTGGTAAGCAGGTGCCTTTTTGGTGGTAAGCAGGTGCCTTTTTGGTGGTAAGCAGGCGCCTTTTTGGTGGTAAGCAGGTGCCTTTTTGGTGCTAAGCAGGCGCCTTTTTGGTGGTAAGCAGGCGCCTTTTTGGTGCTAAGCAGGCGCTGGCAGCCCCCCCAGGGTGTCAAACGTAGCAACGGTTGTAAAGGACTTTTAAGCCATCAGAGAGACAGCCATGGACTTGCGCTGCTGTCAGTGGCTGGGGATATTGTGCCTCCGAGGTTCTCCCTTCGAGCGATAGCGCCAAAGGATTCCACAGGTCACAAAGTGGTTCGGAGGTGTGGTATATAACCTGGCCTGTTCAGGGGTGCTGATTGGCATAGGATAGAATGAATTGGGGAAAGGGATGGTATACGGGGGGCGAGGGTGCTGATTGGCATAGGATAGAATGAATTGGGGAAAGGGATGGTATACGGGGGGCGAGGGTGCTGATTGGCATAGGATAGAATGAATTGGGGAAAGGGATGGTATACGGGGGGCGGGGGTGCTGATTGGCATAGGATAGAATGAATTGGGGAAAGGGATGGTATACGGGGGGGCGGTGAAATGCTAGGATGAACCAGGACATGACGAAGTTGTATTTGCCATCCTGCGCTCTCTCTCTCTCTCTCTCTCTCTCTCTCTCTCTCTCTCTCTCTCTCTCTCATTTAGGTGTTACCGGACTCCACCTGCTCGAGGGGTTGTACCCCGAGTGAAAAGTCACCTCCGGCGAGGCTATAACACTGGGAGAACAGTCTCGTCAAAGCACTTCTCTCGACAAAGGAGTCTACACTTCCCTGCTGCTGGGAAGTAGCGCAACTCCAGGCTTCAGGAAGTCTTTCGAAAGTTCCTGTCTATCATCCAGGTCGCCTTGATAGATATTAGTCCAGGGTTGGTTATGTATATATATGGAAAGGATCACAATTTTGCGCGTGATCAAGATATTCCTATGGACAATCGCATTTTTACCAAATGGCGTCTTAGCTTCGTCTCTTCGATGTATATCAACTGACTGTTATATTTCTCTCTTGTGTCTCCCCTGATGATGTGATTATGACACGAAAGTGCACTTGGGAACTTATCGTGTTTCATTTTCCCCGTGGACTCATAGGAATATATATATATATATTTACTGCTGATGTTGTTCAATTGAACAACTCGTTCTCCATATCTAAAGCTGTGGTCGTCTTTGTTTACAGCCTGGTGTGAGTGAGGCCACTGGCAAACATCCTCATATGTCATCATTTTTGGGGAGAAGATCATCGTTAAATAAGGTAAGTCAACGAGACGCTAATCACCTTAAATCAAGGACTCGTTCATCGTTGCCAATTACGAGGTAGGTAACTGTTTTGGGGGGGCGATGGTAACGTATGGTAACGGTGGTGTGGGAAGGGGAAGGGTGAGGGTATGAGCCGCTGGCCCTCCACGGCTCTTCGTGTCTGTCGCAAATCCGATGATTAAGATGTGAATTATATGCATTTTCTCAAAGGGATCGTACACCTCTGAGAACAAGGGAAAATTGTAAAGTAATTTACTGAGAACGTAATTGTAAAGTAATCTACTGAGAACGTAATTGTAAAGTAATCTACTGAGAATGTAATTGTAATCTACTGAGAATGTAATTGTAAAGTAATCTACTGAGAACGTAATTGTAAAGTAATCTACTGAGAACGTAATTGTAAAGTAATCTACTGAGAATGTAATTGTAAAGTAATCTACTGAGAACGTAATTGTAAAGTAATCTACTGAGAATGTAATTGTAATCTACTGAGAATGTAATTGTAATCTACTGAGAATGTAATTGTAAAGTAATCTACTGAGAACGTAATTGTAAAGTAATCTACTGAGAACGTAATTGTAAAGTAATCTACCGAGAACGTAATTCTAAAGTAATTTACTGAGAACGTAATTGTAAAGTAATCTACTGAGAACGTAATTGTAAGGTAATCTACTGAGAACGTAATTGTAAAGTCATCTACTGAGAACGTAATTGTAAAGTCATCTACTGAGAACGTAATTTTAAAGTAATCTACTGAGAATGTAATTGTAAAGTAATCTACTGAGAACGTAATTGTAAAGTCATCTACTGAGAACGTAATTGTAAAGTAATCTACTGAGAACGTAATTTTAAAGTAATCTACTGAGAACGTAATTGTAAAGTAATCTACTGAGAACGTAATTGCCAATGTAATCCAGTAAAGTAACAAGGTACTAACTGTTACTTTGGTGACCTGACGTAGGGAGAATATGGGTATAATTGATTCAGGAAAATATGGAATGGCTGATAGATTTGTGACCTCGGGTCAAGGTCAAGCGTAATATGGGCGTGGCCTCGGGTGAAGGTCAAGCGTAATATGGGCGTGAGTTTGGGTGATGGTCAAGCGTAATATGGGCGTGACCTCGGGTGAAGGTCAAGCGTAATATGGGCGTGACCTTGGGTGAAGGTCAAGCGTAATATGGGCGTGACCTTGGGTGAAGGCCAAGTGCAATATGGGCGTGACCTTGGGTGAAGGTCAAGCGTAATATGGGCGTGACCTAGGGTGAAGGCCACGCGTAATATGGGCGTGACCTTGGGTGAAGGTCAAGCGTAATATGGGCGTGACCTCAGGTGAAGGTCAAGCGTAATATGGGCGTGACCTTGGGTGAAGGTCAAGCGTAATATGGGCGTGACCTTGGGTGAAGGTCAAGCGTAATATGGGCGTGACCTTGGGTGAAGGTCAAGCGTAATATGGGCGTGACCTCAGGTGAAGGTCAAGCGTAATATGGGCGTGACCTTGGGTGAAGGTCAAGCGTAATATGGGCGTGACCTTGGGTGAAGGTCAAGCGTAATATGGGCGTGAACTTGGGTGAAGGTCAAGCGTAATATGGGCGTGACCTTGGGTGAAGGTCAAGCGTAATATGGGCGTGACCATGGGTGAAGGTCAAGCGTAATATGGGCGTGACCTTGGGTGAAGGTCAAGCGTAATATGGGCGTGACCTTGGGTGAAGGTCAAGCGTAATATGGGCGTGACCTTGGGTGAAGGTCAAGCGTAATATGGGCGTGAACTTGGGTGAAGGTCAAGCGTAATATGGGCGTGACCTTGGGTGAAGGTCAAGCGTGATATGGGCGTGAACTTGGGTGAAGGTCAAGCGTAATATGGGCGTGACCTTGGGTGAAGGTCAAGGGTAATATGAGGCGTGACCTTGGGTGAAGGTCAAGGGTAATATGAGGCGTGGCCTCGGGTGAAGGTCAAGCGTAATATGGGCGTGACCTTGGCTGAAGGTCAAGGGTAATATGAGGCGTGGCCTTGGGTGAAGGTCAAGCGTAATATGGGCGTGACTTTGGGTGAAGGTCAAGCGTAATATGGGCGTATCAGATTCCTTTCCAATTATGAACCTACGCAATACAGAGGCGCAATGTGCGTAATTGAGATTCACAAAGGAGCTATTAGTCTTCATCAAGTGCTATTGGATGGTTAGTCGGTAATAGCAGGAGATAGAGCGAGTCACGGAAATTTGTAATATATTGGACTTCGAACCTATCCACTACTCTCTTTAGTAATATATTGGACTTCGAACCTATCCACCGCTCTCTTTTGTAATATATTGGACTTCGAACCTATCCACTACTCCATTTTGTAATATATTGGACTTCGAGCCTGTCCACTACTCTCTTTTGTAATATATAGGACTTCGAACCTATCCACTGCTCTCTTTTGTAATATATTGGACTTCGAACATATCCATTACTCCATTTTGTAATATATTGGACTTCGAACCTATCCACTACTCCATTTTGTAATATATTGGACTTCGAACCTATCTACTACTCCATTTTGTAATATATTGGACTTCGAACCTATCCACTACTCCATTTTGTAATATATTGGACTTCGAACCTATCCACTACTCCATTTTGTAATATATTGGACTTCGAACCTATCCACTGCTCTCTTTTGTAATATATTGGACTTCGAACCTATCCACTACTCCATTTTGTAATATATTGGACTTCGAACCTATCCACTGCTCTCTTTTGTAATATATTGGACTTCGAACCTATCCACTACTCCATTTTGTAATATATTGGACTTCGAACGTATCCACTGCTCTCTTTTGTAATATACTGGACTTCGAACCTATCCACTACTCTATTTTGTAATATATTGGACTTCGAACCTATCCACTGCTCTCTTTTGTAATATACTGGACTTCGAACCTATCCACTACTCCATTTTGTAATATATTGGACTTCGAACCTATCCACTACTCTATTTTGTAATATATTGGACTTCGAACCTATCCACTACTCCATTTTGTAATATATTGGACTTCGAACCTATCCACTGCTCTCTTTTGTAATATATTGGACTTCGAACCTATCCACTACTCTATTTTGTAATATATTGGACTTAGAACCTATCCACTGCTCTCTTTTGTAATATATTGGACTTCGAACCTATCCACTACTCCATTTTGTAATATATTAGACTTCGAACCTATCTACTACTCCATTTTGTAATATATTGGACTTCGAACCTATCCACTACTCCATTTTGTAATATATTGGACTTCGAACCTATCCACTGCTCTCTTTTGTAATATATTGGACTTCGAACCTATCCACTACTCCATTTTGTAATATATTGGACTTCGAACCTATCCACTGCTCTCTTTTGTAATATATTGGACTTCGAACATATCCATTACTCCATTTTGTAATATATTGGACTTCGAACCTATCCACTGCTCTCTTTTGTAATATATTGGACTTCGAACCTATCCACTACTCCATTTTGTAATATATTGGACTTCGAACCTATCCACTACTCTCTTTTGTAATATATTGGACTTCGAACCTATCCACTACTCTCTTTTGTAATATATTGGACTTCGAACCTATCCACTACTCCATTTTGTAATATATTAGACTTCGAACCTATCCACGACTCTCTTATTCCCCCCTTAAATGAGATCCTGTGCTCAGCCATCCACACGCTGTGTGATAATGTAATTATAATAATTATTTATGGTTTACGAGGGAGAGGATTTGATTTCTCTTCAACACTCGCTTACTTGCCCAGTTGGTAACAAAATTTGTGTCATTAGATCTATTTCACTGCTGGGGATTCTACGCTCGTGGAGGGGCCCCATTTTCTCTCTCTCTCTCTCTCTCTGCCGTTTTCTTTTTATTGCCCAGACCGCCAATCCTTCTGCGAACGACAAGTTAAATAAATGGATTACACAGATCACAAAGACTCTTTGTTACATCCCGGCAGCTAGAAGAGTTTGTCTTCTATTTTTCCTACGTATTCACAGGGCACAGACATGGTAACACAGCTAGTGCGTTGGTAGGAGGGCCATGTCGTGTGGAGTGATCGAAATTGGATAGTTGAGGTGGGTTGTCTTAAGCTTCTTAAGGATAGAGAAAGGTTATTGAATCGACAGCTTTCCCTTTGTGAGGAGGGAGGGGTTGGGTTAGGCATCATAACGACCAGTCCTCGAATGGCTGGTGTCCACACATCAACTAAGGGAAGAAGAGAAAGCAAGCAGGCGGTCGGGTACTGCGCATGCAGGTCTCCGGTGGCAGGGAACATGTACGGAACGATTCCTATATATATGTGAGGGAAGAAAGCAACTGCGTGGCAGAAGTGAATGAGTTTGTTGAGGAGAGAGGATTGTACCGAGAGGACGAAGAAAAAATAAAAAAAAAAGGAAGGGTTTTTGATTCCACTCTGGCCATGTAAGAGGTGCAAGAGGAGCTACTGTATGTGTGTAAGTAGTGCTCCATTCAGAGGCAAATTAGATTTCTGTAAATATGGTATTCGTGCTCAGAGTAGACTGTGGTACCTTTGCAACATCCACACACCTAAAGCCTTTAGGAAGCAGATTTTGCAATGCCCTTTGTATAGGGTTTGCAGGATAGAGTGGAGGATATGGTTCTACACGACATTGCAGGGTGGAAATGTATTGAGCCAAAGAAATTGGTTGGAAGAAACGAGGAGGAGTGGAGTCGCTGGGATAATAGATTAGAAATAAGGTGTTCGAATAACTCCTGGGAAGAAGGAAAAACTTAGGCTACAATATAGAACTCAGAGAGACGCTGGTATTGACAAGATGAAAGGGAAGAGGAATATTTTTCTCTCTCTCCCTTCGTGGAATTACCTCGCGGAGCAACTGAGGAAAGAGAATTATACATGGGAGAATGGAGAAAAGCCGATGCGATAAATAGAAATGGTATTCCAGTATGCAGAGGCTAATGCTGTGCTGGTCAGGGGCTCCCCCCGTCATATGCCTTTGAGATGTCGAGAGCCAAGATGAAAGATGCAGTCCCGAAGAACAGAGGACCGACAGTGAGTCACGGAAGGGAGGTCGTCAGTTGATTTTGCGCAGTGAGAGACGCCCTGGCGGCTGTAGAGGGAAACTGGGATTCTAAGGGTTCGTGAAAGTGAGCGTTGTAGAGACTTTGGGAATAGTAGAAGTGAGAGTGAGTTGGCCGTAGGTGGGTCGGCCAAACTAGTCGACTTTTATTCTGACGAGATGAGGCAAGGTATACTTCTCAGATGAAGGGGGGAAGTGCTCGCAATACCTATTTTTTTTTTTTTTTTTTCGACAGAGGCGAAATGGATGGACAAGGATCAGAACATTTATGAGGCTTTTTTCTTACAAGGACACAGGGAGGTGTGGCGTCCGTCCCCGAACGCCATACCTATCTGTAATTGAGAGAACTTATGTGCGACTTGGCGCGAGGGGAAAATGGGAGACGACATAGGTTGAAATGGAAGGGATAGGGAGCCATCCTGGGTGATGTTTGAGGAAGTTAAGGCGATGGGAAGAGCGACTTTATCTGATGGAGATTTGATCAGTGTTGTAAAAGAGGAGGAGAGGTTGAATGAAAGACGATTTTGCTTAAGAACCCAGAGAGTTATCTGTTAAGGAGGAGGTCCAGTTGGTGCACTCTTTTTTCGTTCTTTCTTTCTTTCTTTCTTTCATTTGAAGTGCGTTTTGAATGAACAGACAACAGAGGTCGGGCGAGACGTGTCTGATGTGCGTTTTCCGTGATGCGAGAAAGCAAGAGTCATCAAACCACAGCTCGGAGGGGAAGAGCTGACATGGAAGGATCTTAGGAGTCCATCCCAGCTAGAGTGACCTCCGCTACACGGTCAGCACAGCTGGAGGCTTTCCAGTCGAGGATGTCATTTCTCCCTTGGAAATATCGGTGCGAAAAAAAAAACCCTGGAAGACGAGCCACTTAGCCCTACCAATAAGTGTGTAGTAAGTGTTTTGAGATGGGGATATGGAGTGGATGTGCCCACTTTGAAAGGCTGGGAAGTGACATTGTGATGGGAGGACCCGCCCTTGCGCAGAGGCAGAAACGACGTATCACAGTGGTTATAAGAAGCTGATTCGGTACATAGTGTCACAAGAGAGGGAGGGAGGTAATCCCACACTCATCCCAGGAGAGAGGCGTCTCATGTTCATACTCAGTACACAAGACGGTGCATTCATCATCTCTCTCGTTCAACACATCATCTCTCTCGTTCAACACATCATCTCTCTCGATCAACACATCATCTCTCTCGTTCAACACATCATCTCTCTCGTTCAACACATCATCTCTCTCGTTCAACACATCATCTCTCTCGTTCAACACATCATCTCTCTCGATCAACACATCATCTCTCTCGTTCAACACATCATCTCTCTCGATCAACACATCATCTCTCTCGTTCAACACATCATCTCTCTCGTTCAACACATATTTTGGAAATATCATCAATTCAACCTTTGGGTCTTCCAGGCCAAATCTGTTCACTTATAACTGAACCCACAAGAACACTTTTTTTTTAGTCTTGCAGTGACTTTGGCTCAAAAGCAAAGATAATCCTTTGGGTTTTTTTCTTGCTAGGGATTTTGTTAATACCCTCCCAGACTCCGCTTTGGGGTAGCGAGTTGAACTAATCCACGAGCATGTTTCCCTCCCCCAATCATTTTCTCTCACATTAGCCATTCTCAGCCAGCGTGGCCAGGAAAACACACGCTTGAGCTGGCTGCAACGATCGTGTGGTGGGGGAAGTGTTTGTTCATCTGTTGAGGCGAGTTCCTTCCGTATAAGATTTTCATTAACATTGATCAAGTTGTCTGTGTTGATCTTCTATTACCTATTCTCTTTGGGTTCCTGGCAATTATTGGGGCTAAATTACAGGCTACAAAGTCATCATTGAATGCCTGTATGTACATATCTCGAAGCACATATTCTGTGTAGCAGAGAATGAAAAGAAAGAAAACTGTGAATTGATTATCCTGTTCTTGTATTCACTGTTCATCTTCTGTTCAGTGCGGTACCAGGTCAAACAGCATTAGCTTCAGACGTATAGCGATTGTAATATATATATATATATATATATATATATATATATATATATATATATATATATATATATATATATACTATCCCTGGGGATAGGGGAGAAAGAATACTTCCCACGTATTCCCTGTGTGTCGTAGAAGGCGACTAAAAGGGAAGGGAGCGGGGGGCTGGAAATCCTCCCCTCTCATTATTTTTTTTTTTTTTCAATTTTCCAAAGGAAGGAACAGAGAAGGGGGCCAGGTGAGGATATTCCCTCAAAGGCCCAGGTCTCTGTTCTTAATGCTACCTCGCAAACGCGGGAAATGGCGAATATATATATATATATATATATATATATATATATATATATATATATATATATATATATATATATATATTTATATATATACATATTACTGACCTTGCCAACTTGCCACCACTAAACAGCTAATTCTTGTGTGAGTACAAGCCACTAGGCAGACACAGGAGGTACTGAAACGTGGGTAGCAAACACCGTAGAGTTTTTCGCGTCTCCCCAGCAACTCCTCCTCACCCCTGCTGGAGGCTCAGCGCCCCTCCGCTTCCACACGGAGGCCATTGTGGTTCTAAATGTGTGCATATATATTGGGGTAGATGTAAGAGCTTGTTGTCTCCTGGGTGATGCTGGTCGTCCGCTGCTCACAGGTAGAGAGCTGTCGACCTTTCTAAGGAGGTTGTTGGGTCCGAGAGCAGGACGGTTCGACCAGGGCGAGACGGTTCGACCAGAGCGGGATGGTTCGACCAGAGCAGGACGCTTCGACCAGAGCAGGACGGTTCGACCAGAGAGGATGGTTCGACCAGGGCAGGATGGTTCGACCAGAGCAGGACGCTTCGACCAGAGCAGGACGGTTCGACCAGGGCGAGACGGTTCGACCAGAGCGGGATGGTTTGACTAGGGCGAGATGGTTCGACCAGGGTGGGATGGTTCGACCAGAGAGGATGGTTCGACCAGGGCGGGATGGTTCGACCAGGGCGGGATGGTTCGACCAGAGCAGGACGGTTCGACCAGGGCGAGATGGTTCGACCAGGGTGGGATGGTTCGACCAGAGAGGATGGTTCGACCAGGGCGGGATGGTTCGACCAGGGCAGGATGGTTCGACTGGGGTGGGATGGTTCGACCAGAGCAGGATGGTATGACCAGAGCAAGATGGTTCGACTAGGGCGGGATGGTTTGACGAGTGTAGGATGGTTCGACTGGGATGGGATGGTTCGACCAGAGCAGGATGGTATGACCAGAGCAGGATGGTTGGACTGGGGCGGGATGGTTCGACCAGAGCAGGACGCTTCGACCAGAGCAGGATGGTTCGACCAGAGCAGGATGGTTCGACCAGAGCAGGACGCTTCGACCAGAGCAGGATGGTTCGACCAGAGCAGGATGGTTCGACCAGAGCGGGATGGTTCGACCAGAGCGGGATGGTTCGACCTGAGCGGGATGGTTCGACCAGATCAGGATGGTATGACCAGAGCAGGACGCTTCGACCAGAGCAGGACAATACGACCAGTGAAGGAGGGTACCACATCCTGGCCTTGCTCCTTCGGGCCAGCGCTAAAGGCCAGGCCATCACACCGTCGTAAGCCATAGTCGTGCCGATGTGGTCAAGGGTCGTACCGTCGTGCTCAAGGGTCGTATCGCCGTGCTTAAGGGTCGTACCGTCGTACTCAAGGGTCGTATCGCCGTGCTTAAGGGTCGTACCGTCGTGCTCAAGGGTCGTATCGCCGTGCTTAAGGGTCGTACCGTCGTACTCAAGGGTCGTGCCGATGTGCTCAAGGGTCATACGGTCGTGCTCAAGGGTCGTACCGTCGTATTCAAGGGTCGTACCGTCGTGCTCAAGGGTCGTACCGTCGTGCTCAAGGGTCGTGCCGTCGTGCTCAAGGGTCGTACCGTCGTGCTCAAGGGTCGTAACGTCGTGTTCCGTGGTCGCACCGTCGTGTTCCGTGGTCGCACCGTCGTGTTCCCTGGTCGCACCGTCGTGTTCCGTGGTCGCACCATTGTGTTCCGTGGTCGTACCGTCGTGTTCCCTGGTCGTAGCGTCGTGTTCAGGGCGTCAGGTCATAACCACATATTTTTGACTCTCTCAACCGTGTACAGCACTGAGATGTTTACGTCTTTTCTGTTTTTCACATCCATTCCCTGCCCGGCATTTGAGCCAGAGGGAGAGATGGAAGGGAGGTGCCTTCGTCTTTCCTATCCTTTTTTGTATATATAAACATTTTATATAGAGATAACTTGTAGTTGAGTCAGAGGGAGAGGTGGGAAGGAGATGCCTTCTGCTTTCCTATCTTTATATATATATATATATATATATATATATATATATATATATATATATATATATATATATATATATATAGACATAGATAACTTTTTTCATATAGAGATGTCCGGTAGTTGAGCCAGAGGGAGAGGTGGAAGGGAGGTGTCTTATGCTTTACCATCCTTTTTTTCATTATAGAACCTCAGGTCTCCCATTGTCTGTCCCTCCCACGTACTCCCACTGTGTCCTCTGGTGCTGACGGTCTTCGCCGTTGCCCATTTTATCACGGGAGGGGAACAAGCATACTTCTTAACCCCTACAACCTCACAAACATTAAGGTCTCGCTGGGGGGAGTTTCTTGATAGGCCTCACGAAGACACACCTTCCCCTTTCAGGTCCTCTCGACCCTTCACTTGTCACCTGGATGCTTCTGTCTCGCCATGGCGAGGGAAGGTCGTAGTGAAAGAGCGGGAGAAAACATTGAATCTTTAATGAAAACAAATGCACAGTGTGAGATATACATGACATAAAGCTTGTTTGTGTGTTGTCAACACTTCGTAATCTGCTCCACTTCTACTCTACGACAAACAGCACGACACAATTATATAATAAATAATCAAGGCTCTTCAAAGTGAGCCTTACAGTAACCAGTTGACCTCGATAAAAACTACAATAATAGTGATAATGACATAATGATCAAAATGACAATAGAAAAGAAAAGTATTAATTGGACTAACAAGTCCAGACTTCCCTGATACACATTCCCCTTGACAGACACGGTCAAAATAACCAACAGTTGACGGACAAGACTCGCTCACAGTCTCCGCGCGTGTTAACAGTCAATTTTGACCGGTGTGTCTTGGATGCCTGATCGGCGGAAGACATTTCCCTGCGGTCCGAGTAGCAGTAATTCCCATCGCCAATTCTCTCTCTCCCCGAAAGAAGAATGGACTTGTTAGACCTCTCTGTCTTCATACAGGAGCCTGAGATGTACACTATATGGTAGGGGGGATGGGGGAGGAAAAGAAAAAAAAAAAAAGAAACAGAGAAAGTGCATCGAGGTTCCTGTACGAAGCAAGGGTCATAATAATTCTATATCAAGAGGACTGAACACAATAAGGAAGGTTTTTCTGCCGTTCTTAAACGTTATGTCCCCTTGTTGATCAGGCAGAAGAACCTTCCTTGTATGGCTTAACAATCAGGACACAGATAAATAGAAATTCATCTTTGGACCTGTGAGTGTATAACCTGTTCGCCTCAGCGAATGTACTCGTTCCAAACTCGATTTCCCCCCCCCCCCCACCCCCAACCCATGAACATTTAAAAGATAAAGGAAATGTTAAAGATGATGAAATAAAAAAAAAGAACTAACAAGTTGCGCCAAATTTTTCAATAGTTGGTTTATTTTTCCATATTTCTACTGAGTTTTTTTTTTTCCGCGCTCGCCAGTCACTTCGACCACTGGTGTTGAGGTCTTGATGGTGGAGGGGGGTCAGTCAGTGGCCACCTCAGCTTCCTCCTGACGAAGGAGGAGGGAGGGTTTGGTAGAATGCCTCCTCCTCCTCCTCTCTCTTTCTTTCTCAGAGAAATGATTGCGACATGGATGATCGTGTCGAAGCTGAGGGATTACTTTCCCTTCATTGATCGTCTGATGTGAATTGATTAATCCCTAGATCATTTTCGTAATTCAAGGGTGATGATGATAAAGTCCCTTATGCACCATGGGGGTGACAGAGCCATTTAAATCGATTGTCCATCACCCTTTGCCATTTACTAAGGACATTCTTTCCTTTTTTTTTTGTCTTTCACATTCATAAAACTGGCGTTTGTTTTTTTTAATATATATTCATATCGTTTAGACTATAACTCGACCGAATGTGTCTATAATTCTCGGAGGTAATACGATCTTGGTATTAACAAAGAAAATATATATATATATATATATATATAATGTATATAACAATTTGAAATAAAATCGCTCGAGTATGATCTTGAAGTAATAACATCGTATCTCCTACCTTCATATTCTTCCTGTATTGCCATGTCTGCTCTCGACAACGAGTCACGTGCGTAATATATATATATATATATATATATATATATATATATATATATATATATATATATATATATATATATATACGTATATGTATATATGTAAATCGGTTGTACGATCTCTATAACGAGAATGTCGATTAACAAAGCGTAATGAACGAAATGGTTTCTGGTGGACGTGTTGTGACGAGAGAACGGGACATGGCAATGGACTTTGGATGGACCCTCTTCAAGCCATGTTGGGCCCGCAGGCAGGCAGAGGCGGGCCCCTGCCGCCCCGCGCGCCCCCCCAGCCACCACCGGAGCCCCAGCATATGGGCTGGAGTGGGAAGTGTGGCAGTGGGGGGGGCGGCCCGTTTTTTTTTGAGAGAGAAAGAAGGGGGTCCTTCTCCATTTCAGGAAAAAAAGGCATATCGTTCGTTCGTTCGAGAGCATTTCATATGTCATCCCTCAGGGGGTCAGATCATAGAAGCGTTTCTATCATCATGATTGAATGAGTGATGGATAGATGGATAGATGGGCGAGGGATACAAAAAAAAAAAAGAATTTATGTGACAGTCACTTTTATCAGTTATTGGTCTCGGAGAGGAAGATGTGTATCAGTGAGAGAGAGAAAGAGAGAGAGAGAAATATTGAGAACTCGTATCGTGAGGGAAGTCAAATATCTTTCTCTTTCTCTCTATCTCTCTTTTTTTTTAAGGGATGAGCCTCAATGACTGTGTGAGGGTTTTTATTATTTTTTTTTTCCTTTTTTTTACCTTTGAGTTAATCATACTAAGAACGGTGGAAGGTGGAAGGTTGTTTTTGTGTGTTCCTTGACCTGTGTGTGTGTGGGGGTGTGGTGGTGGACAGCCCCGCTGTGGCTGCTCAGCCATTCGACCAGACGTGCGCGTCTTCGTCGTCGACCAATACGTCATCCTAGACTGACCCCCGACGTGTAAGATTTTAAGAGATGGAATTTCTACCCTTCTTTTTGAAATGATTCTGTTCGTGAATGCCCCTCAAAGTTGTTGGGTTGCATTTGAAGAGAGGGTTTGGGAAAAGCAAAGTTGTTTGCTGTACCGCCAGGAAGAGATAGATGGCAATGCCAAAGGAAGAAGATTTTGACTTGTCAATACCTAATGCATCTGAAGGCATGTGAACCGAACTATCCACACCAATTAGAACAATTTCTTCTTTCTCTCTCTTTCGCTCGTTTTGGATGGCTGAAGATTCGTAGCGGAGAGATTAGAAACCAATGAGAAACCATAGGTTTTCTTGTGGGTGTGTCCCAAGTCTCCGTTCTCTGCCACAAAGAGGATGTGAGAGAGTGGAGATGTGGGTGTGTGTGTGTGTGGGTGTATGTGTTGGGCTGTGAGACTTCGTGGGATGGTCCTCGCTGATCCGATGTCGTGAGCCGGGAGCTGGGTTGTATATTTTCTTTCGCGGTCGATTTACATGCCTTCCTCCTCCTCTTCTTCTTCCTCCTCCTCTTCCTCTTCCACCTCCTCGTCCTCCTCTTCTTCTTCCTCTTCCTCTTCTTCCTCCTCTTCCTCACCTGTGGGGAAAACTGCGCCTTCACCGGGGTGAAGAGTGGGGTCCTGATGGGCCGCGTGCTGGGCCACCTCGAACTCACTCTGGGATACGAAGTCGCGCGGGGGTTGGAGTATGGGCTGAGGGTGGTGGTTAACTGAGGACTCTGTCACACACTGAGACTCGGACAGGTTTGAGGAGAACTCTGAGGTCATGTGAACCTGCTGTGTGGTGACAGACATGGAAGACTGCTGGGAGGCCATGAGGGCGTGCTCTGAGCTCATGAGGGATTGGTTGGCTAACTGCTGGGAGGCCATGAGGGCGTGCTCTGAGCTCATGAGGGATTGGTTGGCTAACTGCTGGGAGGCCATGAGGGCGTGCTCTGAGCTCATGAGGGACTGGTTGGCTAACTGCTGGGAGGCCATGAGGGCGTGCTCTGAGCTCATGAGGGATTGGTTGGCTAACTGCTGGGAGGCCATGAGGGATTGGTTAGCTAACTGCTGGGAGGCCATGAGGGCGTGCTCTGAGCTCATGAGGGAGTGGTTGCTGGACACCTGTGCCTCCTGGGAGGCTAAGGCAGCCTCGTAATCTTCCATGTCTGCAAGCACTTCAGCGGGCATGTTAGGCTGGGAGTTAGGTAGGGCTGGGCCATCGAAGAGGACCTTGTCTGTGGGCTGGTCAGGGATTAGCTGCTGGATTGGGGGTCCTGTAAGGTAGACGGTGGGTGGGGTGGTAGGGAGCGCCAAAAAGGAAAAAAAAGAGAAACGTAAATTAGTAATTGAAATCAAATAATTATGAGGAATGTGAAGGGTCGACCCACAGGGACAAACAGAACTGTTGTTCTGGGACTTGGTGGCTGAGCCACTTCGATCATGACCGGAGTCCACTTCTTTCAAGAAAGAGTTCGTGAAGTTCTTCCCAAAACGGCCTTGACAAGTACTGGAATTCTGATATTCCTATATGCATTGACTTAAGAGGTTATTTGACTCTATTTTCTTTTCGTAAACAGGTCTTTTGTTGGTCGCAAATAGTCAAGTCACCCAGCAACTGTGACATGTAATGTCATCACATGTATCTACATATATGTGACTTCCCAGGTGCCTCCTGTTAAAGCTGTGGGTATCATTCGTGATTTCTGACCGGCGAGAAACCTATGGTTAAGAGCTGAAGACTTGGAGATATTGTTGAAGGGTTCCTGGGTAGAGGAGAGCGAGAGGAAGGGAATGATAAGGAAGAGATGATAGAGAAGAGGAGGAAGGTATTGAATAGATGAGACAGGGGTTCAGCAAAGGTGTTTTACAATCAGTCAAGCAAGATTTCTTTCTCCTTTTTTTTATACGTTGCAGGCTCCAGTCACGGGCCTAAATCCACATCAAGGTCGGTATTTAATTGAAGTATAGAGAGGGTTATGAAAGAGGGCTAAAGAAGAGACAAGGGAGAATATATTTTCGAGTTTTGGAATACGTGGAATACCTGTCTTTTGAAACGTGCTGGGTCATAGTTATTGGGCAAGACATGAGAAGTTAGAGACTTCTAAAGCTTCGACGTGTAAGGAAAGAAACAGTTATCATAAGAAGATATGTTCTGTTTTCATGATTAGGCCCTTGAGCTTAATGACCATAAGGGTTATTATCAGCCGTTCTACACCGTTGTTGTCCATGGCTCAGAAGTAAGAATGTTTGCCCCGATGGACGAAGTGGAAGGTAAGGAAATTCTCAGAAATCAGAGAATGGATTATAGAGAACAATGGATGGCAGATTAGCTCTCCATCTAGCGGAGACGATCGTTGGATGGTTGAGCTGTAGACCTCTCAATAGCCAGAGTCACTGAAGTAGTTAACGTCCAGCTGCTACTACAGACACAAAGTGAAAGAGTCTTGTAACCCCTTCTTCAGGAGATAATTCTCAAGACCACATATACACTTTCGCAGTGCCTGTGGCTGAAAGTTGGTTCGCTGGTTGTCTAGGCTCTTGGCCTACCAACTGCCAAGGTCGCTAAGACCGTCAGCGATAAGTTACGTCCACCAATTGTGAGATCGTCAACGCCTTCTTCAGGAGTTGAAGATTAGCGCTAAGACCACCTACGCTCTCACGATGCAATGTGGCCCATGTGTGGCTGAAGTTTGACCCGCGTCGAATGGCACAAGTCTTGAAGCTTTTGACTGATGACCTGGAGGTAATGGTCACAGAACCTATGCTCCGTTTTCTTTATGGCGAAGGACGGATATTTTATTCTTAGTGTTACATGGAAGACTTTATAATTCGTTGTGTACCTTAGCCTCAAAATCTCTCTGTCCGTCATGGACACAGCTGATTATGAATATTTTATGGGCTTTCGAACGCAAATTTGTCCCTATGGGTCTTGGGAAGATGTTACAGAACCAAGTGAAGCAAGCTCAGAAAAAAACAGGAAAAACACTTGGGTCAGTCTTGCAAATTTTAAAGAGAAAAAACCAGGAAAACGTAACTTTACACTTGGATGGTAGTAAATATTAAATTTACACTTGGATGGTAGTAAATATTAAATTTACACTTGGATGGTAGTAAATATTAAATTTACACTTGGATGGTAGTAAATATTAAATTTACACTTGGATGGTAGTAAATATTAAATAATGACTCTCTCCATTTAGTTATTACTTTAATGAAAAAATTATCATTTATGGGTAACTTAGATATAAAAAAAAAAAAGATTTATCATTTTAGCATTTCACCAACAGTTAATGTAGACTGCGTTACGACTTGGCTGATATGTGATTAACAATTAGACACCTTGGGCATGCAGACGTGCACTAGATACAGGGTACAGGGTACAGGAGTGTTGAGGATGCGTGAGATTCTGTAACTGCGCTGGTCTGCGCAGCCACCAAGGCTCATGGATGTAAACAATATCAACACACAGTCCTAACCAAATGCCATTTATTCATTCCTCATTCATGGAAGATCTACAGCACTTAGAGCACGACGGTACGACCCTAGAGCACGACCGTACGACCCTAGAGCACGAAGGTACGACCCTAGAGCACGACCGTGCGACCCTAGAGCACGAAGGTACGACCCTAGAGCACGACGGTACGACCCTAGAGCACGACCGTACGACCCTAGAGCACGAACGTACGACCTTAGAGCACGACGGTACGACCCTAGAGCACGAAGGTACGACCCTTGAGCCCGAGGGTACGACGACGGTACGGCCTTTGTGTATGTGATTGCCTCTGACCTCATCCATCAAGGTGAGGTCATAGGCTTGGCCATTTTACCCAAAAAATGGTCGTGCCATTTACCCAAAGGGTCGTACCGTCGTGTTCTCGGGTCTTACCGTCGTACCCAAAAGGGTCGTACCGTCGCAACCAAGGAACGTACCGTCGTGCTCTCGTGTCGTACCGTAGCGCCCGAGGGTCACACCGTCGTAACCAAGAGGGTCGTACCGTCGTAACCAAGGGGATCGTACCGTCGTGCTCAAGGGCGTCCAAGGGAGGGGGGTGGGGGGGGGGGGGGTCAGTAGAGTGTGTGGGGTGTGCTGAGGCAACTGTGAATATGGCCAGCTGATCTGGCAACAACATTCTCTCTCTCTCTCTCTCTCTCTCTCTCTCTCTCTCTCTCTCTCTCTCTCTCTCTCTGTGTGGCGTATTTGCGTACTAACATCCTGACGGCGTCACGTCCGCGATCACAAAATCATCTGGCGTATTTGCGTATATATATATATATATATATATATATATATATATATATATATATATATATATATATATATTACATACTATTCGCCGTTTCCCGCGTTAGCGAGGTAGCGTTAAGAACAGAGGACTGGGCCTTAGAGGGAATATCCTCATCTGATAGATAGATTGATAGATAGATATTGCGTAACGTCTTCAATCGAAATCATTTGCTCTGTTTACCTCATCCGTCTGTCATCATTCACAGTTGCCTCCCACTTGGGGATAACCTGTGCCAAAGGGAAGGGGGAGGTGTGCGTTGGGGATTAGGGAGGGTGTTGGAGAGGGTTGGGATATGGGATATATGGGATCATTCTCATGCACTAGTGGGAGACAGTCATGCACACTTCTGAATTCACATACGATTGTCTCCATTGGGAAGAATACATATATATATCTATGTGGTATTTTGAATTTATTCTGTGACTGGGGGAAAAAGAATTGGAACATACAGTGTAAAAATATGAGGAGACTTGTATTTACGTAAATGAATGGTAAATGAACTCTAGAATGTAGATATGAATCTAGAAAAGACTTATAGTTCTAGTTTTTTGGAATCTAGATAGAAATCTAAGCGAGAGATAAAAAAAATTGATCTTTGAAATATTATCAAAAATTGTCTTAAAAACAACTGGAAAAAATCTTTTTTTTGTATCGAAAAAAAATATTGTTAGAATACATTTCTGAAGGCTGGGCTACAATGATTTCGTTAGAGATATAATTAACCTTCTTTCTACTCATGCTACGAAAAAGAGCACAACAATATCTAAATGATAAAGAAAGTAAGAAAGAAAAAGAAAATAGAGAGAGTTGGCAGAAAGAGAGAGAAAGAATGAAAGAAAGAGAGAAAAGAGAGAAAGAAAGAGAAAGAATGAAAGAAAGAAAGAGTAGGAAGTCATTTTACCTACTGCTGGGCACCGTTGGGTTACGCAGTCATTATAAACTCCATGTTTTGGGTCGGATCAGTTTATTGTGGGTGTCTCATATCCTCCTTTCCCTCCACGTCTGGGTAGCGGTGAGGGAGGCTGAGAGTCTCGGGTGGTGGTTGAGGCTCGGCCAATTGCTGGTTCTCTGCTGGTTGAACTCGTCTTCTTCTTCTTCTTCTTCGTCTTCGTCTTCTTCTTCTTCTTCTTCTTCATCTTCTTCATCTTCTTCTTCTTCTTCTTCTTCTTCGTCTTCTTCTTCATCTTCTTCTTCTTCTTCTTCTTCTTCTTCTTCTTCAGCGTCCACGATGGCGATGGCTGTACACCCTCCCCAGCCAACTTGGTATGTTTCAATGCACCACCAATTCTGGTCTGTCCGAGTTTCCACTTCCAGCGATGCTTCCTGCAATTCCAGTGTTACGGATGGCGGGTCTAGGCTAGGCCGAGATAAAAGAGGCTTGCCGGATATTAACCTATAATGTCGGTTAAGTCCCACAGTCCTTCTTCCATCCCTACATCGGCCATTAATGTCGAATATCACTTTATTCCGGTCTGGGCCGAGCTTCACTCCCTCCTACATCGGCATCCGGTTGTGGTGTATTCGGATAACCCGTGTTACTGATACAGTCCATAGGTTTATGTATATAAATTACCGGATTCTGATCTCGATTCCCGTGAGATGCATCGAAGACAATGAGACAAATTCTAGTGCAGACCTTAGTCTTCTGTAAATCATTTACAATAGAACGTATTGTAAAAGAAAACACACACACGCGTGTGTATTGAGAACATCTGTTAACACAGGAATATCTTCACAGTCCAGCCTCCCTCACTGAGGCTGGTTTACCATCCAGAAGCTCCGGAGTGGCTACGAGCGGGATGTCATTAGATTTTGACATTGAGGAACTCTTTTACGAAGCACGGGGCGAAGTGGCTGGCTGGCTGGCTGGAAGCTACACTCGCTCTCAGAGACGGGGGGGGGTTTCGCTCTCTCTCTCTCTCTCTCTCTCTCTCTCTCTCTCTCTCTCTCTCTCTCTCTCTCTCTCTCTCTCTCTCTCTTTCTCTCTCTCTATCTATCTATCTATCTATCTATCTCTATCTATCTATCTATCGATCTCTATCTATCTATCTATCTATTTCTATCTATCTATCTCTATATATCTGTGTATTTATCTATCTATCTATCTGTCTATCTATATATCTATCTATCTATCTCTGTCTATCTATCTATCTCTATCTATCTGTCTATTTATCTATCTATCTATCAAATGTCGTGGAGGTGGTGTCTCTTGTGGTAATGACCCCCCTCCCCCCGCCTTGCGCATCTTCCCTATACGAGACGGGTCCATTATTGGCTCGGTGTGGGATGGTGGTGTGTGAAGGGGCAAATGTGTGTGTGTGTGTGTGTCTCTCTCTTTCATCTCGACCAGCTGCCTAATGGCAACACGGGCGTCGCCGTGTTGCCAATATTCATACGGTAGTGTCACGCCCTCTCCCTCAGTCACACACCAACTCGGTGGCATCACCGAAGTGTCGCAATTGGGGGGATCGATTGAGCCCATTTCGATTTGTTTACCTTGTAAGTCACCGCTTCAGGGGACGCGCGTCTGCCATCATAGGAATTATGCCAGCCTTCCCCACGGCATACACACACACACACACACACACACACACACACACACACACACACACACACACACGGACACACGACCTTCTTATTCTTCAAGACGTCTTCATCATGATTCGTCGCTTACATCCTCCCAAACACGACCCTCCACTCCTGCCTATTTTCCCAGTGGCTCTCTGTAGTGGCAAGGCAAGAGTCTCCTCTCGCCTACCGGAGCCTTTAAGCTTAACCACCTCAATCACCTTAATCACCTCGTAATGGTATCACACTCACACAAAAAAAAAAAGCGGGATGTTAGAAACCTCATTAAGAGCCGACCAGCTCTTGAAAACCCCGCGCTTGAGGTTTCGATTCTTTTAATCGGCCTTGCTTTCAAGGGAGGAGGTGTCATGTTGTTGGATTTCGATCCCATACACTGCAGCGCCTCCGTATGACACTTGTTTATAGTTTCGATGACCTGATAGCTTTCCAGTGGCTTTCTCTTCTCCTCTTTTGTTTCCATTGCTTCCACCGAGTCTTCCAGGGTTTTTTTCTTTTGCTGGAAAGCTACGTGATTTGTCCATGGGTTTCTTAGGTAAGTAAATGCTGGAGTTGATGTCGAAGTCAGCATAGAGGAAAATGATTTAAGTGGAGCAGAAGCTGCTCCATTCGCGCCAAGAATGGTAGCTTTATCTGATGTGATCAGCGATTCATGTTTGCTTTTTCGGCTTCCAGCTACAGCTGTCTCGTGCCCTTTCGTTTTTCAGAGCTTCCTGACGGGTCTTGGGCCCTTAAGAAGCCATCATTTCGCAAGAAGACAAAAGGAAAATGTCGCAGAGTAATGTTGGAAATGTTCTCCGAGCGGTTGAACAGCGTTGGCTGGCGTAGGAGTGCTCAGAGTCACAGCCAATCAGAGCTTCTCGTGAACAAAGCCAACAAGTCCAAGTTTCGGCATGACGCTGCATAGTTCGGCTGGTGCCGAAGTTCCCCGCCCTTAACCTTCTCATTTTGCATCGCAGACCAGGTTCGAAGTATGGCAGAATGCCGAGCTATGGAGATGTGTTCAAAGACATTCCTTTTACATGAGATTTTGAGGTTTTCAAAGACGTTTCTTTTACACGAGAATTTGAGAAATCCAGAATTAAATTGAGAATAGAAGGCAATAAACTCGTATGCAAAATACTGGTCCGTTCCAACAGTAATACCAGCAAGTAGGCAAAAGAAATAGTGTGAAGAGAAAATCAAAATGAAATCTATCTGAGAATTCGATGTAGCATATATATATACATTCCTATGAGTCCACGAGGAAAATGAAACACGATAAGTTCCCAAGTGCACTTTCGTGTAATAATCACATCATCAGGGGAGACACAAGAGTGATTCACATGTTTACCAAATGGCGTCCTAGCTTCGTCTCTTCGATGTATATCAACTGACTGTTATATTTCTCTCTTGTGTCTCCCCTGATGATGCGATTATTACACGAAAGTGCACTTGGGAAACTTCTCGTGTTTCATTTTTCCCTGTGGACTCATAGGAATATCTTGATCACGCGCAAAATTGTGATCCTTTCCAATATATATATATATATATATATATATATATATATATATATATATATATATATATTTCGTTTTGGCTTGGGAGTTCCCCAAGAAACAGCATGTGATCCTCCTCTGCTGACACTCACCTTGCGAGACGCCAGAGATGATGTTGATTGGGCGACCATCGGGTCCCACTCTCGTCCCACTGACCACCTGGGTTGGCGGGCCCTGTCGGAAGAGACACACAACACAGCGTCAGAGTCTGTTGTTCGTATGAGTTCGCCTCCGCTAAAGATAAAATGGGAGGTAAGGGAAGGTGGATGGGGTGAGTGAGTGAGGGGGTACAAGACCTCCCTTGCTCCTTTTTTTTTTCCAAGTGTAAGTGTCCAGTTCGTATCATCTTTAGATGTGATATGACAGTAAAGAAGTGTTACAAAAATATTTACCCCAGTGGCTTGAAGATCTGTTGTACCGATAGATATAAAGTTTAAGCAAAAGCTTTGATTGAGTTCCGCTTTGTTTATTGTGGAACTTTGGAAGCATCGGGAACTGATGGAGGTACGAGGCATGAGGACCATCTGTTGTGATATCAATATAGTGAGATACTGAAAGATATATTGTCACCTTTAGCCACGTAATTTATAATTTACACATACATGTAAGACTGGCGTATCCTCGATATACAGCCCAGGCTGTGGGAGTGCAAGGGTGTCCAACACTTCATCAGGTAACTCGGGAACTTAACGTAGAATTACCGTATCTTATATTAACCTATGTTTCTACTCCCTTTTCCCCCCAGATGATACGAATGTTCGTCACGCATTCGTGGTCGTGTGATCGATCAATGCGTTAGATAAGGTCAATAACCCAAAGTTTAGTGAGAGGTCAGTATAGTGAGTGTAAGTCACTATCCAGTGGAATTGATTTGGGACGTTCATTGTTACAGACGACTATTGGCTGATGGATACGTTACCTTCACTTTCTTATACCACGAGCAATTTGATATTTGCAATATATATATATATATATATATATATATATATATATATATATATATATATATATATATATATATATATATATATATCGACTATAGTGAAACGGGAAAAATACATAGAATTTTAGAAATGATTCCTCTCATAGAACGAAATGAAAAGACGATGAATCATAACGAACATTCTCTATGTGTCACAGATTTCGTAAAACCCTAGACTGTCATATCATACATAGATTGCAACAACTGGACCAAAAAAAAGATATGTGTATATATATATATATATATATATATAAGAAATTCGTATCATCAAATCATTTGGATAAGATAAAAAGATAAAAGATACAGAGATAACCGTGCTCCATGCGTACACAGATTGGAGACACAGGAGATACAGAAACCGTCAGAGACTGGTGTACAAGAGAACATGCAAAAGGGGAAGACATAGATAAGAAAAAAAAAAAAAAAGGAGAACATACACATCCAATTGGATGGGGGGAGGAGAGAGAGAGAGAGAGAGAGGGGGGGAGAGGGAAAGATTTCAAATCATCCACAGAAAACTTGGAGACGGGTGAACAATATCACTCTATCCAGGTGGAGATGGGTGTTGACTGCAGTGGTGCTTGACAAGGGGGGAATCCACGACATTGTCCAGGTGGAGAAGGGTGTTGACTGCAGTGGTGCTTGGCAGGGGGGGAGGAGATCCACAATATCCAAATGGTGAGGGGTGATGGTCGCAGCGGTGCTTGGCAGGGGGGGGAGGCATCATATCCAGGTGGAGATGGGTGACGGCCGTGGCGTTGCAGGGCTAGGGGGTCATCACTCGGTGGTAGGTTCACAATTCATAGTTAGGCCGGGCGAGTAGGACACACGCTAAGTCAGCAGTTTGGTCGCACACAACCCACCTTACCACAGTCTCTCCTGCAGAAGACCCACGAGATATTCCCACTGTGTGTGGAGGCAAGATAAACAGAGAGAGAGAATGACTGTGGGAGTGGGTGTGTTAACGTGTGTCTGCAATGACAGATTTGTGCTGTCAAGAGCCGATTATTATGTAGAATATAACCCCATGATATACCATATCGTGGTAATGTTTCAATTCATATTTCCTGACTGCCCACATGTGTTTTGCATGAGAGACTGTGACGAGGTTCGATGTGTGTGATACCAGACTACCAAACTGAACTAGGGCATGTCCACTCGCATGGCTTCTCTTAAAACTTGCTTTCGGCTTTCTTCCATCCACGGGTGGGTTGAGACACTATGGATTGTGACTGTACACACTCCCAAAAAAGTATCTTACCCCGGCCCTGAAGTTTTTTTTTTTCTAAATAGACAACTGGTCGACCGAGATTAAAACTTAACTTCACTGCCACCCTTATACAGTTACTGTATCAGGGTGGCAAGGAAGTCAAGTTTCAGTTTCGGTCGACCAACTATAGATTATTAGAAACGTCATGCCCGGTGTCAGATACTTTTTTGGGGGAGTGTATCTCCATGCTTCATGGCAGACGACAGAGGTAGACGGACATTGGTGTCATTTCCATGGTCAGAGGTACCAGAAAGCGTTCGCAACGATACATCAAACAATTATATTCTTTATGAAAGTTATTTTGTTTGAACGAATTTAAATATTCTCTCTTTTTTTTTTAATGATTACAAATTGCACTATTTTTGGCACTCTTTGATGGGGAGGTCACGTATTAATAGTATATTTTTTTGGCAAATATTTCGAGTTGTGAATTAGATGTTCATTTACATATTACCTTTATGCAGAAGAGTTTAATTATATGGCTTCAGTGGTTGGGTTCACTAATACGATCCCGTGAGGCAAGGTGAAAAAGGTCAGGTCCTTATACTCAAAAGTCGTATATCATCGTAGTCTAGGGTCGTGACGATGGATATTCAGGTGATTAAGCATCTACAGATGACACGTGACTCTTTGGGCTATTCATCACAGCCCCCCCAACAAAAAGAGAAGAAGAAGACAAGGATCGGAATTAAAAGTGGTGTCGGAGTATTGGCAAAGATTTTGCATTCGCATTGGAGCTACGACATGAAAGCGGATGTAGCTCAGGGTCGTTGTCGTGTCTTTTATATCAATTTGGGTCTTAATCTCTATCAACTTTTTTTTTTTTTTTTTCGTACAGGGACATATTCATTTCGTTCAGATTTCTCTCTGTGGTCTTTACCATCCTGTCTCGATCTCAGGGCATTTAAGGAATTGGAGAAGAGACAGCTCACCTTGACGTAGCTGAGGGAGCAACCAAGACATGTGTTTGTATTACTGAAGCTGATCTACGTAGCTACTTGGCTAGGATCGTGTGACTGACCTAAGGTCTGGAAGCCCTGATGGTGATCCTACAGTGACATTACAAACTCCTGCTCTCTCTCTCTCCCTTTTTTTTAAACAGAATCCTGGAAAAGCGTCTTCCAGTGGCACAGATACTTCTTTTGCATCGCCACCAGGGGCTCATGTTGCCATATGGGTTGGTGGACATCTGGCCTAGTATTAGTGGCATCAACTGGGACTCTTGTGGTGCCCAGTGCCAAGATAAGGACCCGTTTATGGTCTCTGATTATCGTATGATGCCTCCTGCTGTTCCTGCTGTATAGCACAGCTTCGCTCCCGAGTACCGATCTGGAGACGGACGGATTGGCTTCAAGAAACCTGAAAAGGCCCTCGGCCGTTGAAAACATGAACTGTTTACATAGAATCGCTTACTCTCGCATCTTATGGGTATGCCTAAGGCTTGAGTGGGTCCGAAACATCTAAGTTCGGTCGTCCCAAGAGATGGGGTAGCTCAAAGTCCGCCACGGGAGCAAGAAGGAGCACTAGACGAGAGTTGCTGCTGCTGCTGCAGCTGGTGCTTGTATGAGCGAAGCATCGCGTCAGCTTCGGGGGAGAGCGAAGCACTCAAGCGCAATCTGTTCCGGCGAGTGACTGCTCGTGAGAGAGAGAGAGAGAGAGAGAGAGAGAGAGAGAGAGAGAGAGAGAGAGAGAGAGAGAGAGAGACCCATATGATTACCGAGACTGGACAACAGAGTGTTTTATGTCTCGTATTACTTTGGATGCTCGTAAGGATTGTCTTCGAGCTGAATAAAGTCAGCAGAAGGCCTTTGAAAAGATGACGCGTCTCACGTATAAAAATGAGGTTTAGTTATCGTATTGTGAAGCAGTAAGATCTGATATTTCCATTCCAGTTAATCACCAATTCACTGAATGATGTATCGATGTATTCTTCCATCTATCGCCAAAAAAAGACATCGCATATGACTCGGATGACCGCCTGACTTTTGGAACGCACGCCTCCCATCCGTCAAAAGAGAGTTGTCGCATTCTTGTGTACAAAGGAGGTGGGTTGTGATGCCTTCTTCAGGAGGGCTATTGGCATACCTTCTTAAATCTCAGAACCTTTCGCTTGACCACCCTGCGGCTGCTGCTGCTCCTCCCCTCCTCCTCCTGCCGGACCTGCACCGTCACTTTCCTCACTTGGGTGACGCTGGAAGTCTGCGTCTGCTGGACGCTGCTGAACTCCGTGGTGGACTGCTGGTGGCTGCTGGAGACGCTCTCTGTCCTCTCCTCGCCGGACGTCAGTTGCACACTGCCTTCAGACGAGGAGTGTTCCAGGGCCTCCTCCTTTCCGACGGAGGTTCGCTCGACATCTACCGACTTGCCGGCGGAGGCGGAAATCACCTGCTCTGCCGCCACCTGTTGATGAACACTCACCTGACTCTCTACACTGTGGGGGACCACCGCACTGCTCTGCTGGCTCGTCTGTTGACCCACGGTGTACATGGTCACCTGCTGGCTGCTACCTTGGGCTTGAACCCGGCCCATACCCCAGTGGCTGGCCAGCGACTGCATAAGAAGCCAACAGGTGGTCGAGGTCAGTCGACAGAACTCTGATCTCTCTAATCATAGTGATTGTGGGAGTGAAGAGAGGTGTGTGTGTGTTAGTGTGTCTGGCCAGAGAGGGGGTGAGGGAGTGGCTAGCGCGCAAACCCCTCTGTGGCCACAGACACACACACACATCCCCCACACTCTCAGCCATGTTACGTTATGTTCATGTGTATATTTAAGCTAAAGCCAGTTAGGGTGTTAATGTTACATAGCTGGATGTGTCTTCGGTGTGGTATGTGCGGCGGGCGTGTGCATGTCGTCAAAGTAGCTACAGACAAAAAGATGAACTACCTCTGCCTGTCATGCAAAGCTGAAAAAATCGAGTATGTGTGTGTGCTGTGTTGTGTGTTGTGTGTGTGTGCTGTGTTGTGTGTTGTGTGTGTGTGCTGTGTTGTGTGTGTGTTGTGTGTCTTGGACACTCACAGTCTGTAGAACATGACAGGACATGACCAGGACTTGCAAAGGAGAGACGATTACGTAAATGCGACTCAGGATGGGTACAGAGAGAACTGAGTGGTCGTCCCACCACAACTAACATAGAATGTTTATATCAGCTGTGGTCAATGACCCTGCGAGAGAGAGAGAGAGAGAGAGAGAGAGAGTGAGAGAGAGAGAGAGAGAGGTTAGCGGATGGAATGTCTGGTCGTGGACTAGACGGCCTTGTATACCATTCTTCACCAGATAATGGATGGGGAGATACTGAAGAAACTACATACGTTCATAAGAGCAAGACTCCGTTAAAGAAATTTACTGAAGAAGAAGAAGAAGAGAAGAAAGGAGACACGTCGCTGAGACTGGCGTAGCAAGTGAGGTATACCACACAGGGTGGATGTCTCATCCCTCCTGATCTTACACACACACACACACACACACACACAGCACACACACACACACACACACACACACACACACACACACAGCACACATACACAGCACACATACACACACACACACACACACACTGTATGGACGCACACATACACACCGACATACATATACACATAGACAGTCACAACATGTATTCGTTGTACGATTCTGGATATGTGTGTGTGTGTGTGTGTGTGTGTGTGTGTGTGTGTGTGTGTGTTCTACGTGTGCAGTAGGTGTTAGGTGTTCAGTCAGAAGCAGGTGTTACTGTGGCAGAGCTAGGTGTTAGAGTGTCTATGAAGCTGGTCTAACATTTTTAGAGACAAAAGAAAAGTTTTACATCTGAGAGAATTGTGACACAAAAGAAAAAAAAGACATAAGTCTCTTTAGAAAGAATTAGCTCAATATATCAGTAGTAACACAACAACAACAACAACAACAACAATGATTAATGATTATTTGATTAAAAGATTATTGATTAGACATGAGATCATTGAAGCGAATCATTACTAAAATAGAGAGAGAGAGAGATAGAGAAGTGACCATAGCTGAACCTAATGGATGACCGACCCACGCCCACACCCACGCCTGCTCGCCCCTCCTCTCCTCTCCCCTCCCCAAATTGGAGTGGGAGAGGAGAAGGGGGAGGGAAGGAGAGGGAGAGGAGGGAGGAGTCGTGTATTAGAACTGCTTGTTAATCCATGTTAGCGTCTCACCGATTCAAAGCCACGGGGCTTCGGGATTTCCGTGCCAATGGGAACTGGCTCCGGCGGGGTGATAACGGGGTGTACCTGGTTGGGCGTGCCACTGGATATGGGCGTGGGGACACCGCCAGTCCTCCAAGGGGCGCCGGGGTTGGGCTGTGGGGCGGGCCTGGCCGCGCCCGCGGGAGGCGCCCACGTCTTGGTGCTCTTGGCGCCGAAGCCGAACTGTCGGATGTCCGTTCTGAAGAAGGAGGAGATGGGCGTGACCCAGAGCCATATTGTAAGGAAGGGAGGATAAACACCCCTTCGTCACCCTGTCCCATTCCCATCCTAGAGAGACACACTCACACCCTGTCCCATCCCATCCTAGGTGAGACACACTCACCCTCTCCCATCCCATCCTAGAGAGACACACGCACACCCTGTCCCATTCTAGGGAGACGCACTCACCCTGTCCCATCCCATTCTAGGGTGACACACACCCCCACAGCCCCCAGATATTCGTCACCCTGTCCCATCCCATCCTAGGGAGAGACAGACCCACCCACCACCCCCACATATTCATCATCCACGACCCACCCCACCTCCACACCGCCACATATTCGTCCCCCTAGTCGCATGCACGACCCACACCACACTACCCCCACATATTCGTCCCCCTGGTCGCATGCACGACACACGCCACACTACCCCCACATATTCGTCCCCCTGGTCGCATCCACGACCCACACCACACTACCCCCACATATTCGTCCCCCTGGTCGCATGCACGACACACGCCACACTACCCCCACATATTCGTCCCCCTGGTCGCATCCACGACCCACACCACACTACCCCCACATATTCGTCCCCCTGGTCGCATGCACGACACACGCCACACTACCCCCACATATTCGTCCCCCTGGTCGCATCCAGGACCCACACCACACTACCCCCACATATTCGTCCCCCTGGTCGCATGCACGACACACGCCACACTACCCCTACATATTCGTCCCCCTGGTCGCATGCACGACACACGCCACACTACCCCCACATATTCGTCCCCCTGGTCGCATCCACGACCCCATCCCACACCACACCACAACCCACCCCACCCCACACCACCCCCACATATTCGTCCCCCTGGTCGCATCCACGACCCACACCACCCCCACATATTCGTCCCCCTGGTCACATCCACGACCCCACCCCACACCACCTTGTGTACTCACGGGATGGGGGCTCCGTCATCAGTGCCTATGGAGACGAGGGCAGGGTAGTGGCCATAGCCGTAGCCCTTAGGCCCGTGCCTCTTGGCGTAGCACAGCTTGCAGTAGATCTCGCCGTCAGGGGCGTCGCAGGAGAGCATGGAGTCCAGGGGCCTGTGGCACTCGCAGCAGTTGTAGCACCGCTTGTGCCACTCCTGTAGAAGTAGTAGTAGTAGTAGTAGTAGTGACACACACACACACACACACACACACACACACACACACACACACACACACACACCTCAGACTATTCTACTGTACAATCTACTGTTTCATTACTAAATCTACTCAGTGATTCTACTGTACAGTCTACTGTTTCGCTACTAAATGTACTCACTGATTCTACTGTACAATCTACTGTCTTTTTACTAAATCTACTCAGTGATTCTACTGTACAGTCTACTGTTTCGTTGCTAAATCTACTTAATGATTCTACTGCACAATCTACTGTTTTTTTACTAAATCTACTCCATGATTCTACTGTACAATCTACTGTTCCATTATTAAATCTACTTAATGATTCTACTGCACAATCTACTGTTTTTTTACTAAATCTTCTCCATGATTCTACTGTACAATCTACTGTTCCATTACTAAATCTACTTAATGATTCTACTGCACAATCTACTGTTTTTTTACTAAATCTACTCATTGATTCTATTGTACAATCTACTGTTCCATTACTAAATCTACTTAATGATTCTACTGCACAATCTACTGTTTTATTACTAAATCTACTCCATGATTCTACTGTACAATCTACTGTTCCATTACCAAATCTACTTAATGATTTTACTGCACAATCTACTGTTTTTTTACTAAATCTACTCATTGATTCTACTCCACAATCTACTGTTCCATTACTAAATCTACTTAATGATTCTACTGCACATTCTACTGTTTTATTACTAAATCTACTCCATGATTCTACTGTACAATCTACTGTTCCATTACTAAATCTACCTAATGATTCTACTGCACAATCTACTGTTTTTTTACTAAATCTACTCATTGATTCTACTCCACAATCTACTGTTCCATTACTAAACTCAATTATTCTACTGTACAATCTACTGTTCCACTACTAAATCTACTTAATGATTCTACTGCACAATCTTGTTTCATTACTAAATCTACTCACTGATTCTACTGTGCAATCTACTGTTCCATCACTAAATCAACCTTTTTTAATTCTACTTTGAGTAGATATTCTCAAGTTCTGTTTTCAATGTAATCATAAAAGGTAATGTAATTCAGGTGATGAACGAGATACACTTTTTTTTTGGTTCGTTCTGTTTGTGAATGTTTAACATAAACATTATATTTATTCATTTATCTCTCGTGGTAAAAAATTATTTATATATTCAATGATGAAGCATGATATGAGCGCTTTATTAACGAGATGTACAAAAAAATAAAATATATATATATATATATATATATATATATATATATATATATATATATATATATATATATATATATGTTACCACCCTCGTGAATGCTAACGGATTTACGCTAACTGACTTATTTTAATTAATACTTCATAAACTAATAGATTATGTATTATTTATTTTTTCTAATCCACGAGTCTTTGACCCAAATTTGGATGTTGTGGTGCAAGACCTGTACAGGGTTGTTCATCCGAATGCTAGAGTTGAGACGAGGCTAAAAGATGTAGATGTTGCTGTCCCAGTGAATAAGATTGAGCTGAGGTTGTGATTGTGAGAGGTTAGGTCTAATTGGTATGGATCAGTGATGATAGTGGTTGTAGAGGGTGGTAGAGGGCGTTGTGGTAGAGGGTGGTAGAGGGCGTTGTGGTAGAGGGTGGTAGAGGGCGTTGTGGTAGAGGCCACGTAGTAGAGGGCGTTGTGGTAGTGGGTAGAATACAGCTGAGGTAGACGCGGTGGCTGACGATGGTGTCAGACGGGGAGACAGTTAGATGTGGCTGACAGTTGTCAGCTGGTGTGTGGCGTCAGGAGAAGAGTGAGAGAGAGAGAGAGAGAGAGAGAGAGAGAGAGAGAGAGAGAGAGAGAGAGAGAGAGAGAGAGAGAGAGAGAGATCGTGTCTAGTGTGAGACAGAGACGCCCAATCAATCGAGGGATACCACCTCTATCTGTGAGACTATGAGGGGCCGTGGGTGTGTGGGTGTGTGTGTGTGTGGGTGTTTCCTGACGGTGCAGGAGGAGGGAGAGAGGAGGGTGTTACCTACCCTGCCTCTGCAGGGCATGGACTCAGCCTGGAAGACGGCGCCTGCGCATCTCGGGCAGCGGGCCTGGCCCTCCTTGGCGGGGATCTTCGTGACGTCCAAGACGGTGAAGGCGGCGTTGGCCACGACCTGGGAGTTGACCCCTCTCGCTAGGGCCTCCAGGTCGTCCTCGCCCCTGCAGCAGGAGACAGATACACACTTCGCGTTAGTCTCCTGACGAAGGAGGAGCTAGAGAAGACATTAGTTCATTCACATATGACAAAGACACACAATTCTTATCTAGTGACCCACTCCAAGGGCCTCGCCCCTGCAGCAGAAGACAGACAGACACCACGTTAATCTCCTGACGAAGGAGGAGCTAGAGAAGACATTAGTTCACTCACATATGTCAAAGACACTCAGTTCTTATGGAGTGACCCACTGCAAGGGCCTCGCCCCTGCAGCAGGAGACAGATACACACTTCATCTCCTGACGAAGGAGGAGCTAGAGAAGTCATTAGTTCACTCACATATGTCAAAGACACACAATTCTTATGTAGTGACCCACTGCACCATTGGTCGAATTATAAGTGTAAGGGACCTCAATTCCTGTACCTCACTCTCTAACGAGGCTGTTCGATAGAACAGCCTCGTGGACAGTCGTTCGTGGCCTTATGATCGGTCTGTCTGACCATGTTTGAGATCCTACAGTGGCTTAGGGGGAGTGTGTGAGGGAGGGGAAAAAGGGGGTAAGAGGGAATAGGAGGAAGTGGAGCCATTGTACTCACGAGATGTTCTCTGGCACCAGGACGCCGCCGGCGCCAGCAGCGAAGCCGTAGCCCTTAGGTCCGTACTTCTTGGCGTAGCAGAGCTTGCAGTAGATGTCGCCGTCAGGGGCGTCGCACAGCACCATGGAGTCCAGGGGCCTGTAGCACTCCCGGCAGCTGTAGCACCGCTTGTGCCACTTCTGTAGAGCGGGAGACCAGCGGCTCAGGTCAGGGCGTGACGCTAGGCGACACCCGGTGATGCTAGGTGACACCCGGTGATGCCAGGTGACACCGGGTGATACTAGGTGACACTGGGTGACGCCAGGTGACACCGGGTGATACTAGGTGACACCGGGTGATACTAGGTGACACCTGGTGATGCCAGGTGACACCGGGTGATGCTAGGTGACACCCGGTGATGCTAGGTGACACCCGGTGATGCCAGGTGTCACCTGTTGATACTAGGTGACACCTGGTGATACTAGGTGACACCGGGTGATACTAGGTGACACCCGGTGATGCCAGGTGACACCCGGTGATACTAGGTGACACCTGGTGATGCTAGGTGACACCGGGTGATACTAGGTGACACCCGGTGATGCCACGTGACACCGGGTGATACTAGGTGACACCTGGTGATACTAGATGATAACAGGTGATCCTAGGTGACATCAGGTGATACTAGGTGACACCTGGTGATGCCAGGTGATACTACGTGACACCTGGTGATACTAGATGATAACAGGTGATCCTAGGTGACATCAGGTGATACTAGGTGACACCTGGTGATGCCAGGTGATACTAGGTGACACTCGGTGATACTAGGTGAAACCTGGTGATTACCAAGTGACACCAGGTGATGCCAGGTAACATTAGGTGATACCAGGTGACATCAGGTGACGCCAAGTGACACCAGGTGACCACAGGTGACACCATGTGACACCGGATGACACCAGGCGATTACCAAGAACAGAAGTACAGTCGTTACAGTAAAACCAAGTCTGTCATGTGCGCCTGATTCTTCCCACTTAGTGTTAAGTTCGACGAGATGTCTCAATATACAGTGTGTGTTTCCAAAGTTCAGATCCAGGGGTCTATCTATCCATGTATCTATCTGTCTGTCTATCTACCTATCTATCCATCTATGGAATCTATCTATCTATTTGTCCATCTATCTATCTATCTATCTATCGATCTATCTATCTATCTATCAATCTATACACTCGTGGGAGAGGGAGGGGGAGAGGAGCCTCACCTGGGAGAGGGAGAGGGTGAGGTAGAGGAGCCTCACCTGGGAGAGGGAGAGGGAGGGAGGGAGAGGAGCCTCACCTGGGTGAGGGAGGGAGGGAGAGGAGCCTCACCTGGGTGAGAGAGAGGGAGGGAGAGGAGCCTCACCTTGCCGCGGGTGAGTGAGGGAGGGAGAGGAGCCTCACCTGGGAGAGTGAGGGAGGGAGGGAGAGGAGCCTCACCTTGCCCCGGGAGAGCTTCTCCTCGGCCGTGAAGACCTTGCCGCCACATCGTGGGCAACCTTCGCCAGGGGCGGCCGGGATGGCCGTGGTGTCGATGGCGGTGGAGGCCGGGTTGATGCCAGCCATCTGCTCCCCACCACTGAGGGAGAGAAACGACAACACTGGTTGCTTCACGCCCTTCTCCTCCAACACTGGCCCTGTTTCTCCAACATTTAACATGCTTTACGAACACTTGCCGTGTTTCTCCAACATTCACCACGCTTCTCCAACACTTGCAATGTTTCTCCAACACTTGCCGTGTTTATCCAACACTGGACACGCTCTCTACAACACTTGCCACGCCTTCTCCAGCACTTGCTACCCTTCTCCAACACTTATACCATGACTCACACACTACCCACGCGTGACCAACACTTACCACGCTTCTCCAACACTTACCACGCTTCTCCAGCACTGACCACGCTTCTCCAACACTTACCACGCTTCTCCAACACTTACCACGCCTTCTCCAACACTGACCATGCTTCTGCAACACTTCCCACGCCTTCTCCAACACTTGCCACGCTTCTCCAACACTTGCCACGCCTTCTCCAGTACTTACCATGCTTCTCCAACACTCGTCATGCTTCACCAACACTTACCAAGCCTCACCAACACTTATAACCACACTTCTCCAACATTCTCTCCCTCCCCACACACACACACACACACACACACATGACACTTGTCATATCACCAACACTTGTCACTCGTCACAAGTATTTGCCGTCACGCACACACACACACACACACACACACACACACACACACACACACACACACACACACACACACACACACACACACACACACACACCTGTCATGCGTCTTGGACACCTGTCATAACTGTGATGAGGTCAGGTGCATGACCCATGTGTATGACAGGTCAGGCACACAATGACCGAGTGACGCCGTAACATGAGAGACACACACACACACACACACACACACCGGACACTGACCGACACAGATAACACCGTCACACTCCAACCCCCCCCCCCCCCTTCAAACATAGCCAGTTCAACCCTTACATACGAGAATCGCTTAACGCCCATAGGGCGTTACACCCATACGCACTCTCGTACGCACTTCCATACGCACTTGACGCCGTCACACAACCCGTCACACTTCCCCGTAACACAGCCAATTCAACCCTTTCATACAAGAACCACTGAACGCCCTTCGGGCGTCACTCCCACACGCGCTCTCGTACGCACCTCCTGACGCGCTCTCGTACGCACCTCCTGACGCGCTCTCGTACGCACCTCCTGACGCGCTCTCGTACGCACCTCCTGACGCGCTCTCGTACGCACCTCCTGACGCGCTCTCGTACGCACCTCCTGACGCGCTCTCGTACGCACCTCCTGACGCGCTCTCGTACGCACCTCCTGACGCGCTCTCGTACGCACCTCCTGACGCGCTCTCGTACGCACCTCCTGACGCGCTCTCGTACGCACCTCCTGACGCGCTCGCGTACGCACCTCCTGACGCGCTCTCGTACGCACCTCCTGACGCGCTCTCGTACGCACCTCCTGACGCGCTCTCGTACGCACCTCCTGACGCGCTCTCGCACGCACCTCCTGACGCGCTCTCGTACGCACGTGCGCTGGCGGGGCTACGCCGCCTTTCTTAACTTACGGGATGTTCTCCGCGGTCAGTACGCCACCGCTGCCGGCAGCGAAGCCGTAGCCCTTGGGCCCGTACTTCTTGGCGTAGCAGAGCTTGCAGTAGATCTCGCCGTCAGGGGCGTCGCAACCCACCATGGAGTCCAGGGGCCTGTGGCAGTGGCAGCAGTTGTAACACCGTCTGTGCCAGCTGCGTCCCCTTGCGTGCATCTCCTCGGCCATGAAGACCTTGCCCCCGCAGCGCGGGCAACCGTGCCCCTCCTGCGCCCGGATCTTGCTCACGTCCAAGCGGGAGGCGTCTGCCTTCTTGCTCACCAGCCCCGGCTCCTCACCTCCCCTGCAGAGGAACGGAGAGCATGAGAGGAAGGGTCTTCATCCTCCCCCCCCCACCACCTTTTCCTTCGACTTCACTTCTTCCCTCCGACCCCCCACCAGTATGTTCCTCCCCCACCAGTATGTTCCTCCCCCACCAGTATGTTCCTCCCCTACCAGTATGTTCCTCCCCCACCAGTATGTTCCTCCCCCACCAGTATGTTCCTCCCCCACCAGTATGTTCCTCCCCCACCAGTATGTTCCTCCCCCACCAGTATGTTCCTCCCCCACCAGTATGTTCCTCCCCCACCAGTATGTTCCTCCCCCACCAGTATGTTCCTCCCCCACCAGTATGTTCCTCCCCCACCAGTATGTTCCTCCCCCACCAGTATGTACCTCCCCCACCAGTATGTTCCTCCCCCACCAGTATGTTCCTCCCCCACCAATAAGATCCTCCCCCTCCAGTATATTCCTACCATATCAGCATATTCCTCCCCTATTAGTATATTCCTCCTTCACCACCATATTCCTCCCACGCCAACATATTGCTCCTACACCAAGATGTTCCTCCTCCACCAACATATTCCTTCTACACTGCTCCACCAACATGTTCCTCCCCCACCATGCCCCTCCCTCACCAAACCCCTTTGACTATTGACTCACCTTGGCCAGTGAGTAATAACATTAAATGTTTGACGATGATGCAAATGGCTCTGCTAACAATGTTTACTTTGAGGTTTACTTCTGTAACAAAATCCTTGAAAGAAAAATATATATATATTTTAATCTTTTTGACCTTAAAAGCAAAGGTTATTACCGGGGAAACAAAAATATAAACGCGAGGAAAATGAAACACGGTAATTTCCCAAGTGCACTTTCGTGTCATAATCACATTATCAGGGGAGACACAAGAAGGAGATAGAAGACGTAGAACAGTCAGTTGATATACAAGGAAGAGATGTAGTTATGACGCCACCATCCAGTATCACTTGTTTACCAGTGGTGTCTAAACTACGTCTCTTCCTTGTATATCAACTGACTTTTCTACGTCTTCTATCTCCTTCTTGTATCTCCCCTGATGATGTGATTATGATAAGAAAGTGCACTTGGGAACTTATCGTGTTTCATTTCCTCGTGGACTCATAGGAATATATATATATATATATATATATATATATATATATATATATATATATATATATATATATATATGCAAATCTGTTGGCACACTTGATTAGAACAGTACTCATCTGATGCAATATTCAAACATGTGAGAGCTGGGAATGTTACCACATTAGAAATCACAACAAAATGCTAGTGTTCAGTTTTTCTCCTATTCGTATTCATGATATTATATATATATATATATATATATATATATATATATATATATATATATATATATATATATATGAGGGGATCTAGATGCGGGAGGAGAGAGAGTTGGCTGGCTGGAAATCCTCCCTCCTCTCTCCTACTCTCACTTCATCTTAAGATCTTCCTTGGTAACGAGATACCCCTTCAGATTACTTCCCCCAGGGTGCCCTGTGTGGCGCTAGGGTTAGGGTCCTTACATGATATTCTCAGCGGTCAGGACGCCACCACCACCAGCAGCGAAGCCGTAGCCCTTAGGTCCATACTTCTTGGCGTAGCAGAGCTTGCAGTAGACCTCACCGTCAGGGGTGTCGCAACCCGTCATGGAGTCCAGGGGCCTGTGGCAGTGTCGGCAGCTGTAGCACCGCTTGTGGAACGACTGTAGGAGGGGAGGAAATGGAACACACGATAAGTTCCCAAGTGCACTTTCGTGTCATCATCACATCATCATCAAGGGAGATACAAGAAGGAGAGAGAAGACGTAGAAAAGTCAGTTGATATACAAGGAAGAGAACGTAGTGTAGACACCACTGGTAAACAAGTGATTCTGTCCCATCGACAGGAAATATTGGCTCTTGAATCATTTGAAATTCTATGATTAGTGACGGAGATAAGACATGGCGCCCCTGGGGACTTGTCCACCTTCTAGAGGATAGTCAGTGTAGCCTCCAGTCCTTATTTCTACCCATGGATAGGTGATAGTTCAAGCAGAAGGCTCCCTATCCTCACATACGACTAATTATAAGAGAAATGGCTTTGACAAAGGGTCACAAACAGGCACTAGAATGAACATGAGGAGTATGTGCCAAATGACATTTTTTTTTCCCCGACTATATACAGTCGAAATTTGGTTCTCCATGACTCCTTATCACCATAAGGGCCCAAATTACCCTCCCCAGTCTGTCTGTAATTAGAACTCCTTCCTAATTACCCTCACCAGTCTGTCTGTAATTAGAACTCCTTCCTAATTACCCTCACCAGTCTGTCTGTAATTAGAACTCCTTCGTAATTACCCTCACCAGTCTGTCTGTAATTAGAACTCATTCCTAATTACCCTCCCCAGTTTGTAATTAAAACCCCTCCCTAATTACCCTCCCCAGTCTGTCTGTAATTGTAAACCCCTCCCTAATTACCCTCCCCAGTCTGTCTCACTCTAATTGAAACCCCTCCCTAATTACCCTGCCTAGTCTATCAAACTCTAATTGAAACCCCTCTCTAATCACCCTCCCTAATCTATCTCACTCAATTTGAAACATCCCCTCCCACTCCCTCTCCCTCATCATCAATCCATCATCATCCCCTTGAGAAGGGCAAATTGGAATTTGTTCTGGGTGATCTGAGGCAACGGTGTCACTTACCCTGTTCCGGACGTTGATCTCCTCAGCCATGAAGACCTTGCCACCACAGCGCGGGCAGCCTTGCCCCTCCTCAGCTCTGATCTTGCTCACGTCCAACATAGCTGTCTCCGGCTTAACAGCCAAGACTTCCCCACCTCTGTGGTGCGAGACATAGACACACACACACACACACACACACACACACACACACACACACACACGAGTCAGTACAGAGATAATAACATACACTTCCAGAAGTTACTGTAATGATTACATGAAGAGAAATATTCAGGAAATACTCAGAAATTTTTTGGCAGTTTATCCATAAATGACTGCATCCTACTAGATATTTTTAGTAGTAATAGTAGTAGTAGTAGTAGTAGTAGTAATAGTAGTATTAGTTTACTTATTATTAGTAGTAGTGATGGTAAAATTATTATTATTATTATTATTATTATTATTATTATTATTACCATTATTATTATCATTATTATTATCATTATTATTATTATTATTATTATTATTATTATTATTATTACCATTATTATTATCATTATTATTATTATTATTATTATCATTATTATTATTATTATTATTAGTTTCATATTTTTTCATACATATTCGCCATTTCCCGCGTTAGCGAGGTAGCGTTGAGAACTGAGGACTGAGCCTTAGAGTGGAATATCCTCACTTGGCCCCGTTCTCTGTTCCTTCTTTTGGCAAATTCAAAACGGGAGGGGAGGATATCCAGCCCCCGTCTCCCTCCCCTTTTTAGTCGCCAGGGATTTTAACGACACTTTACTGCCAGTGACACAGCCTCGCCAAAGGTGTCTTTCCAATCGGGGTGTCACCTCGTGCAGGCGGAGCCCGGTAACACCCACTTCACAAGTGTCATAGACGTGTGTACGTACAGGACGTACACACTGCAAAGGCGACGCCCTGACGTAATGGTGTCCCTCTGGGGAAAATGCCAAAGGACCCAAGTGACATAGGGGGAGGGACGTGAACGAAATGGACAGGTGAGGGGGTGGTGTTCCCCCTTAACTTACGGGATATTCTCGGCGGTTAGGACGCCACCACCGCCAGCAGCGAAGCCGTAGCCCTTAGGGCCGTACTTCTTGGCGTAGCAGAGCTTGCAGTAGACGTCGCCGTCTGCCCCATCACAGTGCACCATGGAGTCCAGGGGTCGCTTGCACACCCGACACTTGAAACACTTCTTGTGGAACGGCTGACGGAGGGAGGGAGGGAGGTCTTACTCATCGAGGTATTGATAACCAGATTATATATATATATATATATATATATATATATATATATATATATATATATATATATATATATATATTGGAAAGGATCACGATTTTGCGCGTGATCAAGATATTCCTATGAGTCCACGGGGGAAAATGAAATACGATAAGCTCCCAAGTGCACTTTCGTGTTATAATCACATCATCAGGGGAGACACAAGAGAGAAATATAACAGTCAGTTGATATACAACGAAGAGACGAAGCTAGGACGTCATTTGGTATACATGTATACCAGATGGCGTTCCAGCTTCGTCTCATCGTTGTATATCAACTGACTGTTATATTTCTCTCTTGTGTCTCCCCTGACGATGTGATTATGACACGAAAGTGCACTTGGGAACTTATCGTGTTTCATTTTCCCCGTGGACTCATAGGAATATGTATATATATATATATATATATATATATATATATATATATATATATATATATATATATATGTATATGAAGCACTGATAACTAGATTTTATAGCTACATGTATGGTAGAGAAACTGCTGGGCGTATTTGCTTTCATCCACAGGGAGAGAGTTTAGAAGGAGAGGCAAAGTCGAAACGTGTTAATGAAACATAGATTAGAATAAGGAAGACGAGATAAATAGGCCTTTATTGATAAATAAATGTATTGATAGAAGCCTGTGGTATAGACGTAACAGGGGAAAAAAGTAATTTGATTGAAAAATGTAAATTAGTTAAGGACTCAGTGAAAGAACTCCATGGGACATGTTATGTCGTGAACGCTCAACAAAATATGGAACTACATTGACTTATAATGTTGTTAAAAGCGACATTGTTGGACGGGGAATTATCCCATTTCATCATTTAACTCAATAATGGACAATATGACCATTTATCTTTATCCTAAAGTACACAGGTCATTCAGAAAATGAAAATATAAAGTCGTCATTAAAACAGTTTGGGGAGGGGAGGGGGGGTTTAGGGTCGTTACGACCAAACAGGAGACATGGTGGATGTCACAACCAAGGTGTAGGGAGGATGGTTGTTCTAACCAACATGTAGGGGTCAATTAGGGTCAATCAGATACAGAGGTCAGAGGTCATGGCTTGCTACAACGTAAGTGAGGCCACTAGCCTAAATCAGAGAGACAGATGTACTTAGATATAGAGGGACGTGTCATAACCAACAGACAGGGACAAGGGGGGGCGTGTCATAACCAAGGGGGGACGTGTCATAACCAACAGACAGGGACGAGGGGGGACGTGTCATAACCAACAGACAGGGACGAGGGGGGACGTGTCATAACCAACAGACAGGGACGAGGGGGACGTGTCATAACCAACAGACAGGGACGAGGGGGACGTGTCATAACCAACAGACAGGGACAAGGGGGGCGTGTCATAACCAAGGGGGACGTGTCATAACCAACAGACAGGGACGAGGGGGACGTGTCATAACCAACAGACAGGGACGAGGGGGACGTGTCATAACCAACAGACAGGGACGAGGGGGTACATGTCATAACCAACAGACAGGGACGAGGGGTACGTGTCATAACCAAAGCAGGGGGGGGGGTGGTAAAGAGGTCTTCGGGAGGTCCTCAGAACTTACCCTGTTCTTGGCCATCATCATCTCGGCGCTGAAGACCCTCCCCCCGCAGCGTGGGCAGGGCGTCTCTCCCTCGGCCACCGGCAAAATAGCGTCGGGGTTCCCGTGGGGTCGCACCAGGGGGGCGCTACGTGGAGCAGGAGGAGGGGAGAGAGAGAGAAGGGTTCGTGTTGATATTGGGGGGGGTCTTCTTTATAATGATGGTCTGGTGTGTCTGTGGGGGTCATGTGTGGTGGTGGTTTGTGGCCATGTGTAGTGGTGGTCTGTGGCCCTGTGTGGTGATGGTCTGTGGCCATGTGTGGTGGTGGTGGTTTGTGGGAATGTGTGGTGATGGTCTGTGGCCCTGTGTGGTGATGGTCTGTGGCCATGTGTGGTGGTGGTGGTTTGTGGGAATGTGTGGTGATGGTCTGTGGCCATGTGTGGTAGTGGTGGTTTGTGGGAATGTGTGGTGATTGTGGTTTGTGGGAATGTGTGGGGGTGGTTTGTGGCCATGTGTAGTGCTGGTCTGTGGCCATGTGTGGTGGTGGTCTGTGGCCCTGTGTGGTGATGGTCTGTGGCCATGTGTGTTGGTGGTCTTTGGCCATGTGCTGTGGTGGTCTGTGGCCATGTGTGGTGGTGGTCTGTGGCCGTGTGCTGTGGTGGTCTATGGCCATGTGTGGTGGTGGTCTGTGGCCCTGTGTGGTGATGGTCTGTGGCCATGTGTGGTGGTGGTCTGTGGCCCTGTGTGGTGATGGTCTGTGGCCATGTGTGTTGGTGGTCTTTGGCCGTGTGCTGTGGTGGTCTGTGGCCATGTGTGGTGGTGGTCTATGACCATGACCTGATGGTGGTCTCTGGCCAAGTGTAGTGCTGGTCTATGGCCATGTGTCTTGATGGTACGTGGCCATATGTGATGGGTATATCGTCATGGTTCAGTGTGTGGTGGGTATATCGTCATGGTATAACATGTAATGGTTCGCACTGTGACCTAGGTAACCTCAGGTCCAGGGTTCGAATCCCAGCGCCACCCTTCATATGGGACCGCCATATGTGGGGCATGGATCATGACGGTGGTCATCTATTTTGTGCTTTATGTGTCCTGTACATAGGGTGGATTTTACCCTATGGGTGTTTTAAGTGTGTGTGTTGCATTGTATTGTCGACCATGTGTTCGCAATATATAATGTTAGTAAACCCACTCTGTTAATTGTGTCCTTATATATATATATATATATATATATATATATATATATATATATATATATATATATATTTCATACATATTCGCCATTTCCCGCGTTAGCGAGGTAGCGCTTAAGAACATAGGGCTGAGCCTTAAAGGGGATATCCTCACTTGGCCCCTTTCTCTGTTCCTTTTTTCGGAAAAGAAAAAAACGGGAGAGGAGGATTTCCAGCCCCCAGCTCCCTAGATATATATATATATACATATATATATATATATATATATATATATATATATATATATATATATATATATATATATATATATATATATATATCCCCCAGCCTAATCTTGGTATCCATTTCATCGACCAGCCCTTTGGGCAGGATGAACAGCTTGATTGACTGTGGACCGACTGCCGCCACCAGGATTCGAACACCATGCACTCGAACCCCACCACCCCACTCCAGGGCAGCCCCAGCATCGCTACCGGCTTAAAGCCACACATTAGGTCCACATGCAAATATAAGACTAAAATAATCATGTGAAAAAGACATTTGTTTGCGTACAATGTTTAAATAAATTCAGTAAAACTCATCTGATTTGGTGTTAATTGATTAGATTCATCAAATAAAGAAGGTTATTCGTTAGTGTTAATAAATATAAACATAGGGTTATAAACCACGATCATTTCTTTATCAAGAGATACAGCAAGACTACAGGGAGTGCTATAGCAGGGGCGAGGTCCAGTTCCACATCTTGAGAACAAGAGGAAGACTTTAGGTTCACAAGCATGTGGAGGAAGGAGCAAAAAAAGTGGGGGGGGGGGATTGGAAAACGCACACGGGAACTGCTGGACACACACACACACACACACACACACACACACACACACACACACACATACACGTTTTTTTTTTATATATATATATATATATATATATATATATATATATATATATATATATATATATATTTTTATATATATATATATATATATATATATATATATATATATATATATATATATATATATATATATATATATATATATATTCCTATGAGTCAACGGGGAAATGAAACACGATAAGTTCCTAAGTGCACTTTCGTGTAATGATCACATCATCAGGGGAGAGACAAGAAAAATTGTGATCCTTTCCAATATATCTATATATTTATATTATACTTTGTCGCTGTCTCCTGCGTTAGCGAGGTAGCGCAGGGAAACAGACGAAAGAATGGCCCAACCAACCCACATACACATGTATGTGGACATACATGTCCACACACGCACCTATACATACCTATACATCTCAACGTATACATATATATACACACGCAGACATATACATATATACACATGTACATAATTCATACTGGCTGCCCTTATTCATTCCCGTCGCCACCCCGCCACACATGAAATAACAACCCCCTCGCCCCCGCATGTGCGCAAGGTGTCGCTAGGAAAAGACAACAAAAGCCACATTCGTTCACACTCAGTCTCTAGCTGCCATGTATAATGCGCCGAAACCACAGCTCCCTTTCCACATCAAAGTCCCACAAATCTTTCCATGATTTACCCCAGACGCTTCACATGCCCTGGTTCAATCCATTGACAGCACGTCGACCCCAGTATACCACATCGTTCCAATTCACTCTGTTCCTTGCAAGCCTTTCAACCTCTTGCATGTTCAGGCCCCGATCACTCAAAATCTTTTTCACTCCATCTTTCCACCTCCAATTTGGTCTCCTACTTCTCGTTCCCTCCACCTCAGACACATATATCCTCTTGGTCAATCTTTCCTCACTCATTCTCTCCATGTGACCAAACCATTTCAAAACACCCTCTTCTGCTTTCTCAACCACACTCTTTTCATTACCACACATCTCTCTTACCCTTACGTTACTTACTCGATTAAACCACCTCACACCACATATTGTCCTCAAACATCTCATTTCCAGCACATCCACCCTCCTGCGCACAACTCAATCTATAGCCCACGCCTCGCAACCATTTGACATTGCTGGAACCACTATTCCTTCAAACGTACCCATTTTTGCTTTCCTAGATAACGTTCTCGACTTCCACACGTTTTTCAACGCTCCCAGAACTTTCGCTCCCTCCCCCACCCTATGATTCACTTCCCTTCCATGGTTCCATCCGCTGACAGATCCACTCCCAGATATCTAAAACACCTCACTTCCTCCAGTTTTTCTCCATTCAAACTTACCTCCCAAATGACTTGTCCCTCAATCCTACTGTACCTAATAACCTTGCTCTTATTCACATTTACTCTCAGCTTTCTTCTTTCACACACTTTACCAAACTCAGTCACCAGCTTCTGCAGTTTATCACCTGAATCAGCCACCAGCGCTGTATCATCAGCGAACAACAACTGACTCACTTCCCAAGCTCTCTCATCCACAACAGACTGCATACTTGCCCCTCTTTCCAAAACTCTTGCATTCACCTTCCTAACAACCCCATCCATAAACAAATTAAACAACCATGGAGACATCACACACCCCTGCCGCAAACCTACATTCACTGAGAACCAGTCACTTTCCTCTCTTGCTACTCGTATACTTGCCTTACATCCTTGATAAAAACTTTTCACTGCTTCTAACAACTTGCCTCCCACACCATATATTCTTAATACCTTCCACAGAGCATCTCTATCAACTCTATCATATGCCTTCTCCAGATCCATAAATGCTACATACAAATCCATTTGCTTTTCTAAGTATTTCTCACATACATTCTTCAAAGCAAACACCTGATCCACACATCCTCTACCACTTCTGAATATATATATATATATATATATATATATATATATATATATATATATATATATATATATATTCAGTGGCTTCTGTATTTCTATCAAGTCGTAAATGTTTATATACCTGTCTGTCCAACTCTATATATATCTCTATAATCTCTCTAACTACAGATCTAATCTACATATCTACATGATAGACTCACACACAGATGTCTCAACACGGGTCATGCACATGCCTACAGAGGGTAATAAGGTCAAGGACACATATGAGTTTGAACCTACGAGTCGGGGTCACACTGTAATGTCCCTCCTCCATGACCGAATCCATAGCCTTTGGGACCAAATTTCTTGCCGTAGCAGACTGGACGTTGAAGGGGAGGAAAAGAGAAAAAGAGAAAAAAAAGCATCGTTATTGGTTAGCGGTAACACCAGAAGTGGCTGATAACGAGAGAGAAACATTGTTTAGATATGTATATATATTTGTATATATACATATATATAAATTAGGAAGAGAGAAACACTCAAGGTCAGTTGCGTGTGCCGACGAGACCGTCCCCTCCGCCGTTCCTGCTGTGGGGAAGAAAAAGAGGGTTTGGCATTGCAACTCGTCACAGTCGAGGAATGTCTGTCAAGATTAGCGATTTGTGGTTGCTACTGTTAGCGTTAACTGCTCACTTCAACACATCCGTCACGCTAAAGTTAGCTTTTGCCCGCTCGCGTCAGCCGTGAACGTGGGCACGTCTGAGAACTGCGTGTGAAATAAAATGAAGCGAAATGATCATAAATGAAAAGAAAAAAGAAAAAAACAAAGGAAAATTTTAAAAGCACAGGTTAAGAATATTTTGTTAAGAAATAAAATGCAAAAAAAAAAAATAATTCCATTTGAGATATTTTGTGTTTCTTGGAGGGCGTCAACAGTGCTATTGTGTGAGCTGGTGGTTGACGATCTCTTGGTGAGACCCCCCCAGAATCTGGGGGTGGGTGGGGGGGGTGCCAGAGACCCCCCTGTCCGGGCTGGGAGGGGGGGGGGGAGACCATCCCTCCCTCACCAGGAATGGAGGTTCCAGACACCACTCTTCCAGCACCTGGAACAGTGGTTTCTAGACCCCTCCGTTCCAGCACCCGGAATAGGAGGTTCTAGACCCCGCTTCTCCAGCACCTGGAAAAGTGGTTTCCAGACCCCTCCCTTCCAGCACCTGGAATAGGAAGTTCCAAACCCCCGCTCCTCCAGCACCTGGAACAGTGGTTTCTAGACACCATCTTTCCAGCACCTGGAACAGTGGTTTCCAGACCCCCTCACCCTTCCAGCACCTGGAACAGTGGTTTCCAGACCCCCACCCTTCCAGCACCTGGAACAGTGGTTTCTAGACCCCATCTTTCCAGCACCTGGAATGGGAGGTTCCAGAAACCACCCTTC
>NC_092279.1:2276642-2284142 GCF_036320965.1 Panulirus ornatus
GGGAAAGTAATTACCAACTCGTATTAACAAGCAGAAATAATTACCAGTTCCTGCTGGTAAGTAGGGAAAGTAATTACCGGCGCGTGTTAACAAGCAGGAGTAATTACCAATTCCTGCTGGTAAGTAGGGAAAGTAATTACCGGCCCGTGTTAACAAGCAGGAGTAATTACCAGTTCCTGCTGGTAAGTAGGGAAAGTAATTACCGGCTTGTGTACAGTAGCGGGGGTAAGTAGGTAGGTGCCTTGATCTAGATGGCCGAGCGGGACGTGACTGTATAATATATTTCAAATGGCCGGCACGGCGCGAGCGCTGCTCGTCTGTCATGGTTGATCCCTGACACGAGAGATGGACGTGTGTGTGTGTGGGGGAGGAGGTAGGGCCCAGCTTTAAGCCAAATAAGGCGGTAAAAAGTTTGTGCCGGGGGTGTGTATTACCCCGTGGCTGGAGACTTTCCTACCGCCCGACCGCCCGCCAGCTCGCCCGCCCTGCGCTGCTCTGCTTCTGCGCCTGCGCAGGACGCCCGTTTTCTTTTCCCCTCCCCCTCTGCGCCGCCGACCAATCGCGCGGGAGAACGCCAGGGTCGTCTCCGCCAACGGCGCTGTCAGCCGCACGATACTCCTTGCCCCTTCGGCCTTCCTCCCGCAGCCAACAACTGGTTTCCAATGTATAATTAAAAGGGGAAAAATACCCTAACCTTGCCGGAACGTTGAGACAGAGGGCGCGGTGGTGTTGGTAAGGAGGAAGAGGTGGTGGTGGTGGCGGGCGAATTTGAGAGTCGGGTGAAAAGCGTGTCGTACAGGAAGTGTAATGGGTATAAATAGCTGAGGGAGGGAGTATGTGTGGGAGGAGGGAGTCTGTGGTGGTGGTGTCGGGTCGTCCACTTCTGGCACGGATCTTTTTGGGGAAGGTTTGGGGAGGAGGAGGAGGAATGGGGAAGGCTTTGCGAGGCAGGTGAACCAGAATACGGAAGTCGGTAACGTCTCTCTCTCATTCTAGAGATGGCTCGCCCTGTGTGTGTCATTCCTTTTTGGAGGCGCTGGTTTCTATGGCCCTGGTGACGTTCACCCAGTGCTACTCAGGCATCTTTTTTTCGTGGACATTGACGGTATATATATACATGTGTGTCCGTGTGTGTGTGTGTGTGTGTGTGTGTCTGAAGTTAGGGGGGGTGTCCTCTGCTGTACCTCACCTCCCTGACCAAGTACACAGAGTTTGCCGTTGACCACCGCCTCCATTTTTCTTTTTTCTTTTTTTTTTTTGGCCCAACTCCAGCACACGTCTCTGCCTCTCCCCTCCCTCTCCCCTCCCAGAGGGCCAGCAGCAGCAGCCCTCCTTCCCTCGCCCTCCCCTCTCCCCGGCCAAGTTAGACCCTCCCCTCCCTTTTGCCCACCTGTAAACCAGGTCTTGAGTTAGGTGTCGTCTCCTGGCTGGGCGCGAACCCTCTGCCTTTAATGTCTTTTAAAAAAAAGATCTCTCTTTCGCCTCCAAGAACTTTGGAGGGCGAGTTTGGCAGCAGGAAGGAGGAAGAAGGAAGGAGGGAGAAGGAGGGGGCGTTATATGGCTAGCTCGGCCGACGGGCCTCCAAAAAAATATGGCCTTTTTACTGCTGACGAAGACTATGTCGTCCATGGTTGTTCGCCAGAGAGAGTCTTCATGTCTTGCCCTTCCTCCTCCCCTCGTTAGATAATCGTTATTGTTTGGCCTTGTTCCACCATCCTGTTGTTTTCATCCTCCTGTGGTCGCTCGTTTGCCCCATGGTTTCCTCAGCCCCTCGAATGACCACAGGTGGTTATGTCCGGCGGCGCCCTAAGCTCACCTTCACCGTAGATGGTTCGGGTCTTCGAGTACTCCATGTGGTTCACCTTGAACGCACGCCTTCTTCAGTAGATGGAGCTGGGTGTTCGACCCAGTGTTCCTGGGTGAAGTTGTGAGTGTGGATCGAAATAGCAAAGGCCAGGTTTAAGTATGTTTAGTGAACAGTTTTGGTCGATTTTTTTAGAATGCTTTTTTGCATTTGTCTTTTTCTATGTTTTGATGTGATTTTCGATCCATCTCAAATAGAAGCCTTTCTTCATACCTTCCACGAACGACTTAACTTTGTATATACTTTATCCTCCTTTTGACCCGTTCGTAATGTCTTCCTGCGTGAGCGCCAGGAATGGACGAAGAAAAGGCCTGTGGCCTCATCAGATCACATATATAACTACTTACAGTCATTAATTACAATCTCTAATTATTGGAACTTTTTCATCACCCAATTGGCTTTGCTGTAATTGCTTCCTTTACCGTCCTAATTGTCCTGGTTTCATTAATGAATTGGTCCATATTCATTATACCTAAAGTCTTAAGATGAACTGTATTTCATCATTACTTTTAAAGTTACATTTTCCCCTCTGTGTTGTATCTTCCATAACGTAATCCATAGAAAGATCATCCCTTTCCAGAAACTCTGGAACAGTGTATTGTGTCCCAGAAAGTAATCCTGGAAGGACTCCTCCTCTTCCAGAAACTCTGGAGCAGTGTATTGTGTCCCACGAAACAATTCTGGAAGGACCATCCACTTCCAGAAGCTCTGGAACAGTGTATTATCTCCCAAAGAGTAATCCTGGAAGGACCATCCAGCTTCCAGAAACTCTGGAACATCAAATTGCCAGCGAGTTTCCACTCCCAAGCCACCTCGTAATCTTCTAAGAAATTCTTTGAGTCTCTTCTTTGGCTAAGGATGATCTCAATGATTCCAGTATTCCCTGGATGCATTTGAAGTGCCAAAGAACTCCTGTTGCTTGGTGGATTCCAGTAATCCATCTACATCTGTGAACACCACGGTGTCTTCTTCTACCAGTGGCTGATAACACAATTTCGTCCTTCAGTATTGATGGAATATTGATCTCTGATGTTCTTGTGTTCCCTTCGTTGGTGCCTTTAGGGTAAGTTATTTCCTTTAGGATTTTCCTTCCCCCTTTTTTCCAGCTCCTCCCTTGGTCCTTCTTGACGAACATTCTGCTCAGTCTTTCGTTTTGTTCGAGGTCATTTTTTAGTCGGCTTTAAAAAACGACCCGGATGTTCTATTTTCATTTCTGACGTTAATTAGTGCATGTTCTTTCCTTCGCGTCACATTGTCGGTGTCTTGTTCATGTCCACTGAATGTGCATGACTCTTTTACTTTTCAGCTGCCGTTTTGTATCTTCAATCCTTTGTTGTCTATATCTTCAATCCTTTGTTGTCTATATCTTCAATCCTTTGTTGTCTATATCTTCAGTCCTTTGTTGTCTATATCTTCAATCCTTTGTTGTCTATATCTTCAGTCCTTTGTTGTCTATATCTTCAATCCTTTGTCGTCTATTGATCCCTAGGATCGAGGCTGCTCCGTCTCTTTCTACCTCTTGTTTTGCTCTTCCTGTACTGCCGTAATATGTCGTGGCAAGACTGTATGGCCAACCCATAAATATCTATGTGAACCACCCCTCACCCTCTGGCTCTTGTCTTGTAAGTCCTCTTTTTCCTCCCCTATGTATATTCCTATCAGATTCCCAATGTCCATTCTTCTTAAGGCCTTCAATAGGTTTGGATCTGATATAACGTCCACTTCCTCCTCTTCTACATCTATGACTTGATCCATCTTCTTACACTTATAACTTCTCCCTGAGCTAGTCTTCTTCCTGGCCCTCATCCATACCCCTGTCACTCAGCTGGCCGCTAGTGGGTCAGTCTTGTCACTCATCCCGTCGGCGCCTGTAACTCAACTCTCTTAAGTCTGGCACCATCTTTGTCGCCTTCTTTTGGACCTTCTCTATGAGCTCTTTGTGCTCTTAAGTACGGTGACCAAACTCGAGAATGGATGTTCTATTTTGGGCCTTATGTAGGATATAACCAGTTTGTTGATGATTTCCTTATCCATGTTTGCTTTGTGATATTTGAAAATAGACCATTAGCCTCCTTCATCAGTCTGATGGTCTGGAGACAAGGATAGGAGCAAGGTCAACTCACAAGACCCCCCCCTCATAACACACACCCACAGATTCCCACAGTATGGATGGTATTCATACTGACTCCTTCTATCACTGTCTCCTATCCTCATTCCTTTATATATGTGGATCAGGTCAAATTTTTGCGGTCTGTCTAGGTCCCCTTGTACGTTGATGCACTCTTCGATTTGCACTTCCCTCATGACCTCTGCATCATCTGCAAACATATTCCAGGGAATACAGACACAAAAAAGGAATTTTAAGAAGAGCAACAGATCACCGAAAACTCCACAGACCACCGAAAACTCCACAGATTAGTATGGTACAAGTAGGAGGACAGACAGATAAAGGAAGGAATCTAATTTAGCTAGTTTTTTACATAAACACAAAGTGGACTGGTCCCAGGACAACTCCCCATCCCTGAGGCACTCCATTAGTGACCTCCACCCCCCTTCCTCTGATATGTGTGTGTCCTCTTTCATTGTTCCCCATGTACTTAGACGACCTCTTATCCAACGAAGGAGGAGTCAGTCGCTCCCTTTATTCCTGGCAAGTGACTCAGTAGTAGCCAATGCCATCTGACAGAATAGACACCAACAGTCCATCTAGCTTTCCCTTTCCTTCGGAAGACCTTCCTTCCCCAGGAAACCATGTTGTTGTCTCTCTCTCCTGTGCAGGGAGTTGTCTACCTCCTTTCTCATTATCTTTCCCTCCCCCGTAGCCAACGCACTGGACAGGTCAAGGGAGCCGGACTGCGCGTTCAGCCCCACTTCCCACAGTGACCTCGGGTTCCACAGGTGACCTCGGTTCCCACAGTGACCTCGGGTTCCACAGGTGACCTCGGGTTCCACAGGTGACCTCGGGTTCCCACAGGTGACCTCGGTTCCCACAGGTGACTCGGCCTCCCACAGGTGACCTCGGGTTCCACAGGTGACCTCGGTTCCCACAGGTGACCTCGGTTCCCACAGTGACCTCGGGTTCCCACAGGTGACCTCGGCCTCCCACAGGTGACCTCGGTTCCCACAGGTGACCTCGGGTTCCACAGGTGACCTCGGGTTCCACAGGTGACCTCGGGTTCCACAGGTGACCTCGGCCTCCCACAGGTGACCTCGGCCTCCCACAGGTGACCTCGGCCTCCCACAGGTGACCTCGGTTCCCACAGTGACCTCGGGTTCCCACAGGTGACCTCGGTTCCCACAGGTGACCTCGGTTCCCACAGGTGACCTCGGCCTCCCACAGGTGACCTCGGGTTCCACAGGTGACCTCGGGTTCCACAGGTGACCTCGGGTTCCACAGGTGACCTCGGTTCCCACAGGTGACTCGGCCTCCCACAGTGACCTCGGGTTCCACAGGTGACCTCGGCCTCCCACAGGTGACCTCGGCCTCCCACAGGTGACCTCGGTTCCCACAGTGACCTCGGGTTCCACAGGTGACCTCGGCCTCCCACAGTGACCTCGGGTTCCACAGGTGACCTCGGGTTCCACAGGTGACCTCGGTTCCCACAGTGACCTCGGGTTCCCACAGGTGACCTCGGGTTCCACAGGTGACCTCGGGTTCCACAGGTGACCTCGGGTTCCACAGGTGACCTCGGGTTCCACAGGTGACCTCGGGTTCCACAGGTGACCTCGGCCTCCCACAGGTGACCTCGGTTCCCACAGGTGACCTCGGTTCCCACAGGTGACCTCGGGTTCCACAGGTGACCTCGGGTTCCACAGGTGACCTCGGTTCCCACAGGTGACCTCGGCCTCCCACAGGTGACCTCGGTTCCCACAGGTGACCTCGGGTTCCACAGGTGACCTCGGGTTCCACAGGTGACCTCGGGTTCCACAGGTGACCTCGGTTCCCACAGTGACCTCGGGTTCCACAGGTGACCTCGGGTTCCACAGGTGACCTCGGGTTCCACAGGTGACCTCGGGTTCCACAGGTGACCTCGGCCTCCCACAGGTGACCTCGGCCTCCCACAGGTGACCTCGGGTTCCACAGGTGACCTCGGCCTCCCACAGGTGACCTCGGCCTCCCACAGGTGACCTCGGGTTCCACAGGTGACCTCGGTTCCCACAGTGACCTCGGGTTCCACAGGTGACCTCGGTTCCCACAGTGACCTCGGGTTCCACAGGTGACCTCGGCCTCCCACAGGTGACCTCGGCCTCCCACAGGTGACCTCGGCCTCCCACAGGTGACCTCGGGTTCCACAGGTGACCTCGGTTCCCACAGTGACCTCGGGTTCCACAGGTGACCTCGGTTCCCACAGGTGACCTCGGGTTCCACAGGTGACCTCGGCCTCCCACAGGTGACCTCGGTTCCCACAGTGACCTCGGGTTCCACAGGTGACCTCGGCCTCCCACAGTGACCTCGGGTTCCACAGGTGACCTCGGGTTCCACAGGTGACCTCGGTTCCCACAGGTGACCTCGGGTTCCACAGGTGACCTCGGTTCCCACAGGTGACCTCGGTTCCCACAGTGACCTCGGGTTCCACAGGTGACCTCGGCCTCCCACAGTGACCTCGGGTTCCACAGGTGACCTCGGTTCCCACAGTGACCTCGGGTTCCACAGGTGACCTCGGGTTCCACAGGTGACCTCGGTTCCCACAGGTGACCTCGGCCTCCCACAGGTGACCTCGGTTCCCACAGGTGACCTCGGTTCCCACAGGTGACCTCGGTTCCCACAGGTGACCTCGGCCTCCCACAGTGACCTCGGGTTCCACAGGTGACCTCGGGTTCCACAGGTGACCTCGGGTTCCCACAGGTGACCTCGGGTTCCACAGGTGACCTCGGTTCCCACAGGTGACCTCGGTTCCCACAGGTGACCTCGGGTTCCACAGGTGACCTCGGGTTCCCACAGGTGACCTCGGGTTCCACAGGTGACCTCGGTTCCCACAGGTGACCTCGGTTCCCACAGGTGACCTCGGTTCCCACAGGTGACCTCGGTTCCCACAGTGACCTCGGGTTCCACAGGTGACCTCGGGTTCCACAGGTGACCTCGGCCTCCCACAGGTGACCTCGGGTTCCACAGGTGACCTCGGTTCCCACAGGTGACCTCGGGTTCCACAGGTGACCTCGGGTTCCACAGGTGACCTCGGCCTCCCACAGGTGACCTCGGTTCCCACAGGTGACCTCGGGTTCCACAGGTGACCTCGGGTTCCACAGGTGACCTCGGGTTCCACAGGTGACCTCGGTTCCCACAGGTGACCTCGGCCTCCCACAGGTGACCTCGGGTTCCACAGGTGACCTCGGGTTCCACAGGTGACCTCGGTTCCCACAGTGACCTCGGGTTCCCACAGGTGACCTCGGCCTCCCACAGGTGACCACAGCACAAGACCACCCCTTCCCCTGACCTCCCCCATGGCTCCCCCAGCACAAGACCTCCCCTTCCCCTGACCTCCCCCATGGCTCCCCCAGCACAAGACCTCCCCTTCCCCTGACCTCCCCCATGGCTCCCCCAGCACAAGACCTCCCCTTCCCCTGACCTCCCCCATGGCTCCCCCAGCACAAGACCTCCCCTTCCCCTGACCTCCCCCATGGCTCCCCCAGCACAA
>NC_092279.1:2286642-2341642 GCF_036320965.1 Panulirus ornatus
TCTGTCTGTCTGTCTGTGAGGTTGTCTGTCTGTCTGTGAGGTTGTCTGTTTGTCTGTGAGGTTGTCTGTCTGTCTGTGAGGTTGTCTGTCTGTCTGTGAGGTTGTCTGTTTGTCTGTGAGGTTGTCTGTCTGTCTGTCTGTCTGTGAGGTTGTCTGTCTGTCTGTCTGTCTATCTGTGAGGTTGTCTGTCTGTCTGTGAGGTTGTCTGTTTGTCTGTGAGGTTGTCTGTCTGTCTGTGAGGTTGTCTGTTTGTCTGTGAGGTTGTCTGTTTGTCTGTGAGGTTGTCTGTTTGTCTGTGAGGTTGTCTGTCTGTCTGTCTGTCTGTGAGGTTGTCTGTCTGTCTGTCTGTCTGTGAGGTTGTCTGTCTGTCTGTCTGTCTATCTGTGAGGTTGTCTGTCTGTCTGTGAGGTTGTCTGTTTGTCTGTGAGGTTGTCTGTCTGTCTGTGAGGTTGTCTGTTTGTCTGTGAGGTTGTCTGTTTGTCTGTGAGGTTGTCTGTTTGTCTGTGAGGTTGTCTGTCTGTCTGTCTGTCTGTGAGGTTGTCTGTCTGTCTGTCTGTCTGTGAGGTTGTCTGTCTGTCTGTCTGTCTATCTGTGAGGTTGTCTGTCTGTCTGTGAGGTTGTCTGTTTGTCTGTGAGGTTGTCTGTCTGTCTGTGAGGTTGTCTGTTTGTCTGTGAGGTTGTCTGTCTGTCTGTGAGGTTGTCTGTTTGTCTGTGAGGTTGTCTGTCTGTCTGTCTGTCTGTGAGGTTGTCTGTCTGTCTGTCTGTCTGTGAGGTTGTCTGTCTGTCTGTCTGTCTGTGAGGTTGTCTGTCTGTCTGTCTGTCTGTGTGTACATGCGCGCGCGCATGCTGGCACCTCCATGCTCTTTGCTTGATATAATATAAACCCTTAATAGACCAGTGGTATAATATACCTTATAATATAAACCTTAATAGACCAATGGTATAATATACCTTATAATATAAACCTTAATAGACCAGTGGTATAATATACCTTATAATATAAACCCTTAATAGACCAATGGTATAATATACCTTATAATATAAACCCTTAATAGACCAGTGGTATAATATACCTTATAATATAAACCCTTAATAGACCAATGGTATAATATACCTTATAATATAAACCTTAATAGACCAATGGTATAATATACCTTATAATATAAACCCTTAATAGACCAATGGTATAATATACCTTATAATATAAACCCTTAATAGACCAATGGTATAATATACCTTATAATATAAACCTTAATAGACCAGTGGTATAATATACCTTATAATATAAACCCTTAATAGACCAATGGTATAATATACCTTATAATATAAACCTTAATAGACCAGTGGTATAATATACCTTATAATATAAACCCTTAATAGACCAATGGTATAATATACCTTATAATATAAACCCTTAATAGACCAATGGTATAATATACCTTATAATATAAACCCTTAATAGACCAATGGTATAATATACCTTATAATATAAACCCTTAATAGACCAATGGTATAATATACCTTATAATATAAACCCTTAATAGACCAATGGTATAATATACCTTATAATATAAACCCTTAATAGACCAATGGTATAATATACCTTATAATATAAACCCTTAATAGACCAATGGTATAATATACCTTATAATATAAACCTTAATGTCATACTCACGTGTCATTGCTTTCTATCTTCGTCTTTCATCACCTTTTTCCAAACGTCTGGCCATAGAATTGGTGACAAGGTTCCTGAAGTATTCCACGCTTTGGGTCCGGAGGGTCTTGATCTGCTGGATGAGGCGAGCCACTCATAAGGGGGGTGCAGGAGGCAGGCAGCCGCCAAATCGTGCGTTCTAAAAGTCTGAGAAGTTGGTTGTGTACCGACATTTTCTCGCACCCAGGTTAGGTTAGGCGTCTTCTCCATTTTAGAAAGGCAAGAACCAGTCATCTTGATGCTCCGGTGGAGAAAATACAGCACTTAGAGGCGATAATCTCGTTGAGAGGCCAGGAAGAGGAAAGAGAAAACACCCTTCCCTCACGATAGCCCGAGGCACACTGAGGCGGGGTTGGTGCTGGTGCTCACACCGTTAGAAACACTCTAGCCTCAGCGGCCAGATGGACGATGATTCTTTTTTTTTTTCTTTTTACCCTGAGAGCGACATCTGTTTTTACCCACAACAAACCGTATCCTTGTATAGCGTTTGAAAATACATATAGGGATCGGATAATGTTTTTTTGCGGACTCTGTACTATATATATATATATATATATATATATATATATATATATATATATATATATATATATATATATATATATATCGTTGATAACATTAAAAGAACAGATATGGCCACACTTTGAGCGCCTAAGGATCCTTCGTCATATTTTCCTCTGGGTTAGGTTAGGTGAGTCTCTAGTGGTAAGTCAGATTTAGGTACGTTCCGATGAAATTATGTTTTAAGTATTTTAGGACAAAGTTGATTTTATCATCAAGGAACATGTAAAGTACTAATGGAGAAGGGTAGTTAGATAAGGAGATCTGTCGTGGACAAGGGTAGTTAGGTAAGGTCTATTGTGGATTAGGGTGTTGGTTGAATACGATTGAACACGACCCACTGGCCTTTGACTTAACTCTCATTGGCCAGATAAAAGAAGTGCTAGAAAGTCGTACTCCAGAGGTACGTGCTTGAAGGTTGTACCGTCGTGCTCAAGGGTCGTAGCGCAATGCTCACGCGTCGTGCCGTAGTGTTTAAAAGGTGAGGAGATAATGTTAAAGGGAACAAAATGATGGTGGGGTTCTTTTTATAAGCGGTATGTATCGACATTAATCATAGGATCCGAAGCTGTTATATTAGGGTCAGAAACTATTATTTGAAGCATTGGATACCCTTTGTTCATCATTTGTTTGTTGTTTCACCTATGAAAGGCGGGAGATTTGTTTCATGGCGATTTAAAGTAATACAGTTGTGTTGCAAATAAGCTATTTTTTTCGTTAAGTACAACAGTAAAGCAGAATATAATATATTGATGTGGTAGCGCTACTGAAATTGAATGTATTGTATTTAGATTTTAATTCATGGCTGCATTAAAAAAGAAAAAGAAAAGTCGGTATTCTTTTTAAAGGGAATGTGAGCCGTGAATTATTTTCCAAGATGGCCACCATCACTCCGCTAAGAGACCCTACCCGAGTCTTTTCATGGACGGCGTGGTCAGCGATGCCCACTAGAGGAATTGAAATCTTTTTTTTTAATGAATGAGAATGAATCTGATTCCATTCGAAATAGGACGAGAGTTTGGAGCGGACCCAGGCAGAACGCTACGGCAACCCTTTATAGACGAAAATATTTGAAAACGAGCTGGCAATAATTACCGCTTAGGCCAGTTAGCTTTTATTTCATAATATATCATATTTTTTTCTTCATATTCTTTATATCTTATGTTGATGAGATAGCTGTTAGCATTAAGCTCTAGTCTTTAATCATGCGCCAAGTGCATAAAATCCCCAAAATTAACTTTGTTCATCTCTACGAAAAATTACTGATGATCGTTAGGGTTGATTACTTTTGTTAATGTTCAAAATAGATATCGTTAAGATATGGAAATATTAAGTGTTGTGGTATATGCCCTTACTCCAGAGCCTTGTTGGTAAAAATACCATCCATGAATTGTTTGAGGCATTTTTCTTCCAATACTCTATAATCCCTTGCTTAATAAGCATAGTTATCTCGATAAAGGTTTATTCTCTCTGTATTTTGGGCTATGACATTTTTTGAGAAGCCTTTGATTATTGTTAATTAAAAGCGATTTATATTGATTCTCCTGGAAAACTTGTCAACTCATCCGCGATTGGTATATAAAGCACACTTCAGATGACGTCACTTCAGTCTTGCCTGAGAGAGTGAGGGGTGGTCTAGCCAATTGATATAACCCATAATTATCGTGTTTTGTTTGGAAGTTGTTAGGTGAGTATTGTCTTGATGTGGTAAATATTAATGTCGAATGTGTGTGGGCGTGATAAAGACTAATTGGAATCCGGGGAAACAAGGATTTTCAATTATCGGGCAACATTATTGCACATTCCGGACATGTTAAAGAGAATCGGGCTGGAAACGCCATTTCTGTTGCTTTCTATTCGTAGTCCTTTTCCCCACGCCTTATTTACGGGATAGACATTGTGTGTGTGTGTGTGTGTGTGTTATCGGGTGTGCCAATATTGGCACAATTAGTGTGTGTGTGTGTGTGTGTGTGTGTGTGTGTGTTATCGGGTGTGCCAATATTGGCATAATTAGTGTGTGTGTGTGTGTGTGTGTGTGTTATCGGGTGTGCCAATATTGGCATAATTAGTGTGTGTGTGTGTGTGTGTGTGTGTTATCGGGTGTGCCAATATTGGCATAATTAGTGTGTGTGTGTGTGTGTGTGTGTGTGTTATCGGGTGTGCCAATATTGGCATAATTAGTGTGTGTGTGTGTGTGTGTGTGTGTGTGTGTGTGTGTTATCGGGTGTGCCAATATTGGCATAATTAGTGTGTGTGTGTGTGTGTGTGTGTGTGTTATCGGGTGTGCCAATATTGGCATAATTAGTGTGTGTGTGTGTGTGTGTGTGTGTTATCGGGTGTGCCAATATTGGCATAATTAGTGTGTGTGTGTGTGTGTGTGTGTGTGTGTGTTATCGGGTGTGCCAATATTGGCATAAGTAGTGTATGTGTGTGTGTCTGTGTGGTGTGTGTGTGTGTGTTATCGGGGTGTGCCAATATTGGCATAATTAGTGTGTGTGTGTGTGTGTGTGTGTGTGTGTGTGTGTTATCGGGTGTGCCAATATTGGCATAATTAGTGTGTGTGTGTGGTGTGTGTGTGTGTGTGTGTGTGTGTTATAGGGTTGTGCCAATATTGGCATAATTAGTGTGTGTGTGTGTGTGTGTGTGTGTGTGTTATCGGGTGTGCCAATATTGGCATAATTAGTGTGTTGTGTGTGTGTGTGTGTGTGTGTTATCGGGTGTGCCAATATTGCATAATTAGTGTGTGTGTGTGTGTGTGTGTGTGTGTGTGTGTTATCGGGTGTGCCAATATTGGCATAATTAGTGTGTGTGTGTGTGTGTGTGTGTGTGTGTGTGTGTGTTATCGGGTGTGCCAATATTGGCATAATTAGTGTGTGTGTGTGTGTGTGTGTGTGTGTTTATCGGGTGTGCCAATATTGGCATAATTAGTGTGTGTGTGTGTGTGTGTGTGTGTTATCGGGTTTTGCCAATATTGGCATAAATTAGTGTGTGTGTGTGTTGTGTGTGTTATCGGGTGTGCCAATATTGGCATAATTAGTGTGTGTGTGGTGTGTGTGTGTGTGTGTGTGTGTTATCGGGTGTGCCCAATATTGGCATAATTAGTGTGTGTGTGTGTGTGTGTGTGTGTGTGTGTGTGTTGTGTTATCGGGTGTGCCAATATTGGCATAATTAGTGTGTGTGTGTGTGGTGTGTGTGTGTGTGGTGTGTTATCGGGTGTGCCAATATTGGCATAATTAGTGTGTGTGTGTGTGTGTGTGTGTGTGGTGTGTGTTATCGGGTGTGCCAATATTGGCATAATTAGTGTGTGTGTGTGTGTGTGTGTGTGTGTGTGTGTTATCGGGGGTGCCAATATTGGCATAATTAGTGTGTGTGTGTGTGTGTGTGTGTGTGTGTGTGTCTGTGTGTGTGTGTGTGTGTCTGTGTGTGGTGTTTGTGTGTGTGTGTGTATGTGTGTGTGTGTGTGTGTGTGTGTGTGTGTGTAAGATAGTCTGCGTGTCTGTGTTTGAGCTTTTCTGTGTGTTTGTTTGTCTTCGTCTGTGTGTCAGGTTGTCTGTGTATCTGTCTGTGTCTGTGTTCAATGTGTCTGTCTGTCTGCTTGTCTGTACGGTCGTCGTGTCTGTCTGTGAAGTTGTCTGTGTACGAGGTAGTTCTGTCTGTCTGTCTGTCTGTGAGGTTGTCTGTCTGTCTGTGAGGTTGTCTGTCTGTCTGTCTGTCTGTCTGTGAGGTTGTCTGTCTGTCTGTCTGTCTGTCTGTGAGGTTGTCTGTCTGTCTGTGAGGTTGTCTGTCTGTCTGTCTGCCTGTGAGGTTGTCTGTCTGTCTGTGAGGTTGTCTGTCTGTCTGTGAGGTTGTCTGTCTGTCTGTGAGGTTGTCTGTCTGTCTGTCTGTCTGTCTGTGAGGTTGTCTGTCTGTCTGTCTGTCTGTGAGGTTGTCTGTCTGTCTGTGAGGTTGTCTGTCTGTCTGTCTGCCTGTGAGGTTGTCTGTCTGTCTCTGAGGTTGTCTGTCTGTCTGTGAGGTTGTCTGTCTGTCTGTCTGTCTGTCTGTCTGTGAGGTTGTCTGTCTGTCTGTCTGTCTGTGAGGTTGTCTGTCTGTCTGTGAGGTTGTCTGTCTGTCTGTCTGTGAGGTTGTCTGTCTGTCTGTCTGTCTGTGAGGTTGTCTGTCTGTCAGTCTGTCTGTGAGGTTGTCTGTCTGTCTGTCTGTCTGTGAGGTTGTCTGTCTGTCTGTCTGTCTGTCTGTGAGGTTGTCTGTCTGTCTGTCTGTCTGTGAGGTTGTCTGTCTGTCTGTCTGTCTGTGAGGTTGTCTGTCTGTCTGTCTGTCTGTGAGGTTGTCTGTCTGTCTGTCTGTCTGTCTGTGAGGTTGTCTGTCTGCCTGTGAGGTTGTCTGTCTGTCTGTGAGGTTGTCTGTCTGTCTGTGAGGTTGTCTGTCTGTCTGTCTGTCTGTCTGTGAGGTTGTCTGTCTGTCTGTCTGTCTGTCTGTCTGTGAGGTTGTCTGTCTGTCTGTGAGGTTGTCTGTCTGTCTGTCTGCCTGTGAGGTTGTCTGTCTGTCTCTGAGGTTGTCTGTCTGTCTGTGAGGTTGTCTGTCTGTCTGTCTGTCTGTCTGTCTGTGAGGTTGTCTGTCTGTCTGTCTGTCTGTGAGGTTGTCTGTCTGTCTGTGAGGTTGTCTGTCTGTCTGTGAGGTTGTCTGTCTGTCTGTCTGTGAGGTTGTCTGTCTGTCTGTCTGTCTGTGAGGTTGTCTGTCTGTCAGTCTGTCTGTGAGGTTGTCTGTCTGTCTGTCTGTCTGTCTGTGAGGTTGTCTGTCTGTCTGTCTGTGAGGTTGTCTGTCTGTCTGTCTGTCTGTGAGGTTGTCTGTCTGTCTGTCTGTGAGGTTGTCTGTCTGTCTGTCTGTCTGTCTGTGAGGTTGTCTGTCTGTCTGTCTGTGAGGTTGTCTGTCTGTCAGTCTGTCTGTGAGGTTGTCTGTCTGTCTGTCTGTCTGTGAGGTTGTCTGTCTGTGAGGTTGTCTGTCTGTCTGTCTCTCTGTCTGTCTGTGAGGTTGTCTGTCTGTCAGTCTGTCTGTGAGGTTGTCTGTCTGTCTGTCTGTCTGTCTGTGAGGTTGTCTGTCTGTCTGTCTGTCTGTCTGTGAGGTTGTCTGTCTGTCTGTGAGGTTGTCTGTCTGTCTGTCTCTGTCTGTGAGGTTGTCTGTCTGTCTGTGAGGTTGTCTGTCTGTCTGTCTTTGTCTGTGAGGTTGTCTGTCTGTCTGTCTGTCTGTGAGGTTGTCTGTCTGTCTGTGAGGTTGTCTGTCTGTCTGTCTGTCTGTCTGTACATGCGCGCGCGCATGCTGGCACCTCCATGCTCTTTGCTTGATATAATATAAACCTTAATAGACCAGTGGTATAATATACCTTATGATATAAACCTTAATAGACCAATGGTATAATATACCTTATAATATAAACCTTAATAGACCAATGGTATAATATACCTTATAATATAAACCTTAATAGACCAATGGTATAATATACCTTATAATATAAACCTTAATAGACCAATGGTATAATATACCTTATAATATAAACCTTAATAGACCAATGGTATAATATACCTTATAATATAAACCTTAATAGACCAATGGTATAATATACCTTATAATATAAACCTTAATAGACCAATGGTATAATATACCTTATGATATAAACCTTAATAGACCAATGGTATAATATACCTTATAATATAAACCTTAATAGACCAATGGTATAATATACCTTATGATATAAACCTTAATAGACCAATGGTATAATATACCTTATAATATAAACCTTAATAGACCAATGGTATAATATACCTTATAATATAAACCTTAATAGACCAATGGTATAATATACCTTATGATATAAACCTTAATAGACCAATGGTATAATATACCTTATAATATAAACCTTAATAGACCAATGGTATAATATACCTTATAATATAAACCTTAATAGACCAATGGTATAATATACCTTATAATATAAACCTTAATAGACCAATGGTATAATATACCTTATAATATAAACCTTAATGTCATACTCACGTGTCATTGCTTTCTATCTTCGTCTTTCATCACCTTTTTCCAAACGTCTGGCCATAGAATTGGTGACAAGGTTCCTGAAGTATTCCACGCTTTGGGTCCGGAGGGTCTTGATCTGCTGGATGAGGCGAGCCACTCATAAGGGGGGTGCAGGAGGCAGGCAGCCGCCAAATCGTGCGTTCTAAAAGTCTGAGAAGTTGGTTGTGTACCGACATTTTCTCGCACCCAGGTTAGGTTAGGCGTCGTCTCCATTTTAGAAAGGCAAGAACCAGTCATCTTGATGCTCCGGTGGAGACGATACAGCACTTAGAGGCGATATTCTCGTTGAGCAGCCAGGAAGAGGAAAGAGAAGATATCCTCCCCTCACGATAGCCCGAGGCACACTGAGGCGGGGTTGGTGCTGGTGCTCACACCGTTAGAAACACTCTAGCCTCAGCGGCCAGATGGACGATGATTCTTTTTTTTTTTTCTTTTTACCCTAAGAGCGACATCTGTTTTTACCCACAACAAACCGTATCCTTGTGTAGCCTTTGAAAATACATATAGGGATCGGATAATGTTTTTTTGCGGACTCTGTACTATATATATATATATATATATATATATATATATATATATATATATATATATATATATATATATATATATATATAGTTGATAACATTAAAAGAACAGATATGGCCACACTTTGAGCGCCTAAGGATCCTTCGTCATATTTTCCTCTGGGTTAGGTTAGGTGAGTCTCTAGTGGTAAGTCAGATTTAGGTACGTTCCGATGAAATTATGTTTTAAGTATTTTAGGACAAAGTTGGTTTTATTATCAAGGAACATGTAAAGTACTAATGGAGAAGGGTAGTTCGGTAAGGAGATCTGTCGTGGACAAGGGTAGTTAGGTAAGGTCTATTGTGGATTAGGGTGTTGGTTGAATACGATTGAACACGACCCACTGGCCTTTGACTTAACTCTCATTGGTCAGATAAAAGAAGTGCTAGAAAGTCGTACTCCAGTGATACGTGCTTGAAGGTCGTACCGTCGTGCTCAAGGGTCGTAGCGCAATGCTCACGCGTCGTGCCGTAGTGTTTAAAAGGCGAGAAGATAATGTTAAAGGGAACAATATGATGGTGGGGTTCTTTTTATAAGCGGTATGTATCGCCATTAATCATAGGATCCGAAGCTGTTATATTAGGGTCAGAAACTATTATTTGAAGCATTGGATACCCTTTGTTCATCATTTGTTTGTTGTTTCATCTATGAAAGGCGGGAGATTTGTTTCATGGCGATTTAAAGTAATACAGTTGTGTTGCAAATAAGCTATTTTTTTCGTTAAGTACAACAGTAAAGCAGAATATAATATATTGATGTGGTAGCGCTACTGAAATTGAATGTATTGTATTTAGATTTTAATTCATGGCTGCATTAAAAAAGAAAAAGAAAAGTCGGTATTCTTTTTAAAGGGAATGTGAGCCGTGAATTATTTTCCAAGATGGCCACCATCACTCCGCTAAGAGACCCCACCCGAGTCTTTTCATGGACGGCGTGGTCAGCGATGCCTACTAGAGGAATTGAAATCTTTTTTTTTTAATGAATGAGAATGAATCTGATTCCATTCGAAATAGGACGAGAGTTTGGAGCGGACCCAGGCAGAACGCTACGGCAACCCTTTATAGACGAAAATATTTGAAAACGAGCTGGCAATAATTACCGCTTTGGCCAGTTTGCTTTTATTTCATAATATATCATATTTTTTTCTTCATATTCTTTATATCTTATGTTGATGAGATAGCTGTTAGCATTAAGCTCAAGTCTTTAATCATGCGCCAAGTGCATAAAATCCCCAAAATTAACTTTGTTCATCTCTACGAAAAATTACTGATGATCGTTAGGGTTGATTACTTTTGTTAATGTTCAAAATAGATATCGTTAAGATATGGAAATATTAAGTGTTGTGGTATATGCCCTTACTCCAGAGCCTTGTTGGTAAAAATACCATCCATGAATTGTTTGAGGCATTTTTCTTCCAATACTCTATAATCCCTTGCTTAATAAGCATAGTTATCTCGATAAAGGTTTATTCTCTCTGTATTTTGGGCTATGACATTTTTTGAGAAGCCTTTGATTATTGTTAATTAAAAGCGATTTATGTTAATTCTCCTGGAAAACTTGTCAACTCATCCGCGATTGGTATATAAAGCACACTTCAGATGACGTCACTTCAGTCTTGCCTGAGAGAGTGAGGGGTGGATTGGCCAATTGATATAACCCATAATTATCGTGTTTTGTTTGGAAGTTGTTAGGTGAGTATTGTCTGGATGTGGTAAATATTAATGTCGAATGTGTGTGGGCGTGATAAAGACTAATTGGAATGCGGGGAAACAAGGATTTTCAATTATCGGGCAACATTATTGCACATTCCGGACATGTTAAAGAGAATCGGGCTGGAAACGCCATTTCTGTTGCTTTCTATTCGTAGTCCTTTTCCCCACGCCTTATTTACGGGATAGACATTGTGTGTGTGTGTGTGTGTGTGTGTGTTATCGGGTGTGCCAATATTGGCATAATTAGTGTGTGTAGTGTGTGTGTGTGTGTGTAGTGTGTGTGTGTAGTGTGTGTGTGTGTGTGTGTGTGTGTGTGTGTGTGTAGTGTGTGTGTGTAGTGTGTGTGTGTGTGTGTGTGTGTTCGGGTGTGACAGTATTGGCACAAATAGGATGCTTGTGTTATCGGGTGTGCCATTATTGGCACAATTAGTGTGTGTGTGTGTTATCGGGTGTGCCAATATAGGCATAATTAGTGTGTGTGTGTGTGTGTGTGTGTTATCGGGTGTGACAGTATTGGCACAAATAGGATGCTTGTGTTATCGGGTGTGCCATTATTGGCACAATTAGTGTGTGTGTGTGTTATCGGGTGTGCCAATATAGGCATAATTAGTGTGTGTGTGTGTGTGTGTGTTATCGGGTGTGACAGTATTGGCACAAATAGGATGCTTGTGTTATCGGGTGTGCCATTATTGGCACAATTAGTGTGTGTGTGTGTTATCGGGTGTGCCAATATAGGCATAATTAGTGTGTGTGTGTGTGTGTGTGTGTGTGTTATCGGGTGTGACAGTATTGGCACAAATAGGATGCTTGTGTTATCGGGTGTGCCATTATTGGCACAATTAGTGTGTGTGTGTGTGTTATCGGGTGTGCCAATATAGGCATAATTAGTGTGTGTGTGTGTGTGTGTGTGTGTGTTATCGGGTGTGACAGTATTGGCACAAATAGGATGCTTGTGTTATCGGGTGTGCCATTATTGGCACAATTAGTGTGTGTGTGTTATCGGGTGTGCCAATATAGGCATAATTAGTGTGTGTGTGTGTGTGTATGTGTGTGTGTGTGTTTGTGTGTGTGTGTGTGTGTGTGTGTGTGTGTGTGTGTGTTATCGGGTGTGCCAATATAGGCATAATTAGTGTGTGTGTGTGTGTGTGTGTGTGTTTGTGTGTGTGTGTGTGTGTGTGTGTGTGTGTGTGTGTGTGTGTTATCGGGTGTGCCAATATTGGCATAATTAGTATGTGTGTGTGTGTGTGTGTGTGTGTGTGTGTGTGTGTGTGTGTGTGTGTGTTATCGGGTGTGCCAATATTGGCATAATTAGTGTGTGTGTGTGTGTGTGTTATGTAAGATTACTTTAATCCCATTATTACCCGATTAATGTAATTAGATATACAGGGAAGCCTAAAGTAACAGATGGTGCAGGTTACCGATTTTCTCAAATTATCATAAATGCCTATTTAACAACAAAAATAATCCTAAATTATTTAAGACATTTAGAATATATTTTAGATTTATATATATACATATATATATATATATATATATATATATATAGAGAGAGAGAGAGAGAGAGAGAGAGAGAGAGAGAGAGAGAGAGATAGATAGATAGATAGATAGATAGATGTGTGTTTTGTACACATGCCTTAGAGGATTATCGTAATCATTAACAATAAAGATTAAAGATATTTTTTACAGGATTATTACATTAAAAATCCCACTGGAACAATATAGCTTTTTCACAGGACTTATATACAATCGACTCTAAATTACCATATAAATGAGATCGTACACAAAAATGCCATTAATATTCTCTCTCTCTCTCTCTCTCTCTCTCTCTCTCTCTCTCTCTCTCTCTCTCTCTCTCTCTCTCTCTCTCTCTCTCTCTCTCTATCTATCTATCTATCTGTATTCAAATGAATAGAATTCTGTTATTCAATTCCCGATTTTTCACTTTCATATCAAGTTATGAACCTTGAATATTGGCGGAATTTTTTTATTTTCGGCAGGTTTTTTGGGGGATTTTTTCGTGTTTTTTTGTGATTTTTTAGGCGTTTTTTGTTTGTGGCGTTTTTTTTTTGTGATTTTTTAGGCGTTTTTTGTTTGTGGCGTTTTTTTGTGATTTTTTAGGCGTTTTTTGTTTGTGGCGTTTTTTTGTGATTTTTTAGGCGTTTTTTGTTTGGCGTTTTTTTTGTGATTTTTAGGCGTTTTTTGTTTGTGGCGTTTTTTTGTGATTTTTTAGGCGTTTTTTGTTTGTGGCGGGTTTTTTTTATTATTTCGGCGGTTTTTTTTTGTAATTTTTTAGGCAGTTTTTTTTGTGGCTTTATTTTTCGTTTTTTTTACGCGTTTTTTGTGATTTTTCGTTTTTTTTACGGCGTTTTTTGTGATTTTATTCGTATATATATGTATGTTTGTTTGTTTCTTTGTTTTTTTGTCTTGAACTAAGATATATTCAATGAAATTGTTTTTTTTCTTTCCAAATATCACTTTGAATTTTAAGTCGTAATGTATTTCAGTGCGAGAATCACTCATAGATTTTTCTCTGTTGTCTTATCATTATCGCTCAAGGATATTTTTACATTTTGAAACATTATGTTAATTTACCGAAATATTTTGTGTTGACTTTTCGTAATGGTCGGTTTTGAGCAAATTTTTTTTCAGTCGTATTCGATTCTGTTGATGAATTTTAACCAAACTGGTTGTTCAACTTGATTGTATATATATATATATATATATATATATATATATATATATATATATATATATATATATATATATATATTTTTTTTTTTTTTTTTTTTTTTTTTTGCTTTCTCGCTGTCTCCCGCGTTTGCGAGGTAGCGCAAGGAAACAGACGAAAGAAATGGCCCAACCCACCCCCAATACACATGTATATACATACGTCCACACACGCAAATATACATATCTACACAGCTTTCCATGGTTTACCCCAGACGCTTCACATGCCCTGATTCAATCCACTGACAGCACGTCAACCCCGGTATACCACATTGCTCCAATTCACTCTATTCCTTGCCCTCCTTTCACCCTCCTGCATGTTCAGGCCCCGATCACACAAAATCTTTTTCACTCCATCTTTCCACCTCCAATTTGGTCTCCCTCTTCTCCTCGTTCCCTCCACCTCCGACACATATATCCTCTTGGTCAATCTTTCCTCACTCATTCTCTCCATGTGCCCAAACCATTTCAAAACACCCTCTTCTGCTCTCTCAACCACGCTCTTTTTATTTCCACACATCTCTCTTACCCTTACGTTACTTACTCGATCAAACCACCTCACACCACACATTGTCCTCAAACATCTCATTTCCAGCACATCCATCCTCCTGCGCACCACTCTATCCATAGCCCACGCCTCGCAACCATACAACATTGTTGGAACCACTATTCCTTCAAACATACCCATTTTTGCTTTCCGAGATAATGTTCTCGACTTCCACACATTCTTCAAGGCCCCCAGAATTTTCGCCCCCTCCCCCATCCTATGATCCACTTCCGCTTCCATGGTTCCATCCGCTGCCAGATCCACTCCCAGATATCTAAAACACTTTACTTCCTCCAGTTTTTCTCCATTCAAACTCACCTCCCAATTGACTTGACCCTCAACCCTACTGTACCTAATAACCTTGCTCTTATTCACATTTACTCTTAACTTTCTTCTTTCACACACTTTACCAAACTCAGTCACCAGCTTCTGCAGTTTCTCACATGAATCAGCCACCAGCGCTGTATCATCAGCGAACAACAACTGACTCACTTCCCAAGCTCTCTCATCCCCAACAGACTTCATACTTGCCCCTCTTTCCAAAACTCTTGCATTCACCTCCCTAACAACCCCATCCATAAACAAATTAAACAACCATGGAGACATCACACACCCCTGCCGCAAACCTACATTCACTGAGAACCAATGACATTCCTCTCTTCCTACACGTACACATGCCTTACATCCTCGATAAAAACTTTTCACTGCTTCTAACAACTTGCCTCCCACACCATATATATATATATATATATATATATATATATATATATATATATATATATATATATATATATATATATATTTGAACATTAAAAAGAATATATTAAATAGATTTTTTCCTTCCAAATCAGTAGCTTAATCACTTATTTTTTCAGACGTTTCCAGTACTTCAAATATCTAATTATTAAGTTTTTCCCCTATTTTTTTTACTAGTATTTTTTTTTTTTTTTTCCATTTGTTCAATATATTTTTCGTGTCAGTTCGGCAAGGTAGAGAGAGGGCTTAATACACCACAGGCGCGAACACGACACTTAAAGAGGGTGGAAATGAAATGGAACGCATCAAAGTGGAATAAACTTCTTATGGGATAATGCAAGAAAAAAAAATGATTCAGGTGGTTTACGCGTTGTTAAGAGAACAATGTCTTTCAGTGCCATTAGTGCCCTTGGTTAAGATTTCCACTTCACAACACCTGTGACTTGACTATTGCAGATTATATTGATGCCCATCAGAAGTGTGTGTGTATTGATGGCACGACAATCTATTTGTGTGTTTATGGTTAAGTTTCTAATCCCTGTACATATGGGGATGGAAGTTTACATTTATAGAGCGCTGACCTCCTCAGTCACTCACTTCCACCTATCGTACACAAGTCTTTTGAATCTCGGACCCCCAGGCATGTACCGGTATTTCGTTCTATTCCCTGCCTCTCATCCAAGTGGGGGGATATAGAGGTCATTTCTTCGCTTATTTCATAAAGCTTTTGGTGTTTATTTCCCTCTCCATCTCAGAAACGACTTTGCATGCCAACCAGCGACTGTCACATCACATCTTCCCAAGTGCATTTTTACCCAACCTTTTTTAATTTTTTTAAGACTTATTAAGCGAGTCTTTGGCTTTACTGGCTCGCCTTCGTCGTCTCATTTACAGTTCGTGATGCCTGGCTGGCTTAGCGAACCATCTTGTAGCAAGTGGTTTTGGCGTCTTTGACCAATAGGTGATCCAAAGTAGGTTACGATCTCTTTATGTGGTTTCGGTCTAAGCATTTGACCCTCTCCTTCCACTCGTGGCATTCGGAAGAAGCAGTGTTGCTTAGCTGGTCGATTTTTTTCCCCCGTATGTTGGTCGACTTGTGATCGACTGAGTCACTGGGTCGACCATTTCCGCCTGGTGATCGACTTCGTCACTGGGTCGACCTTTTCTGCCTAGTGATCGACTTCGTCACTGGGTCGACCTTTTTTTTTTAACTTGCTCCCTGTGGATGATATAGACTTCGCTCTCCCTTACGCCATGGTCTCGCTCCTCATCTAATTTGCATATATATACACGTCATTGATTTCCGCTCGTCTGTCTGACCAAGAGTGGGAGAGAGAGAGGGAGGAGAGGTGTGGGAAGAAAGGGGCGTGGGGAGTGTAGATATCTCTATAGTCCCTCATAGTCTTGTATGTAATGCCTGATTATCTTTTCCTGGATTCTACAGTATTCGTCAAGAGGTTTTTTTTCTGCGCCTTTCGCTCGGTACAATACTCCCACCCACTTCCTTAAAGATGGGCACGACCTTTTCCACTTCTCCACTCTGCACTTCCCCCTTCTTTCCCCTCGGAAAAGCGGTGCCTGGCGCAGCATCTTGGACTGGAATGTCGAGCGTAGGAGATGCGCGCATCCTGAACCCATCTGGGGGAGATGCTCAATGAGGATCGTGAGGCATAAATGGATCAAGACCCTTTTTAGCAATGTCACTTCCCTTACAGACCTTCTCACCTCGGTGGGACCACTCCACCCTTCCCCCACTGCGAAAACGCTTTTAAACTTGCCATTACTTTATTACGTATTGTTGTATATATTTTTTTTATATATATTTATTTATTTATTTGTTATACTTTGTCGCTGTCTCCCGCGTTAGCGAGGCACAGCAAGGATACAGACGAAAGAATGGCCCAACCCACCCACATACACGACCACACACGCACATATACATACTTATACATTTCAACGTATACATATATATGTATACATACACACACATATATACACATGTACATAATTCATACTTGCTGCCTTAATGAATTCCCTTCGCCACCCCGCCACACATGAAATGACAACCCCATCCCCCCCGCACGCGTGCGAGGTAGCGCTAGGAAAAGACAACAAAGGCCACATTCGTTCACACTCAGTCTCTAGCTGTCATGTATAATGCACCGAGACCACAGCTCCCTTTCCACATCCAGGCCCCACAAAACTTTCCATGGTTTACCCCAGACGCTTCACATACCATGGTTCAATCCATTGACAGCACGTCGACCCCCGTATACCACATCGTTCCAATTCACTCTATTCCTCGCACGCCTGTCACCCTCCTGCATGTTCAGGCCCCAATCGCTCAAAATCATTTTCATTCCATCTTTCCACCTCCAATTTGGTCTCCCACTTCTCCTCGTTTCCTACACCTCTGACACGTATATCCTCTTCGTCAATCTTTCCTCTCTCATTCTCTCCATGTCACCAAACCATTTCAAAACACCCTTTTCTGCTCTCTCAACCACACTCTTTTTATTACCACACACCTCTCTTACCCTTTCATTACTTACTCGATCAAACCACCTCACATCACACATTGTCCTCAGACATCTCATTTCCAACACATCCATCCTCCTCCGCACAACTCTATCCATAGCCCACGCCTCGCAACCATACAACATTGTTGGAACCACTATTCCTTCAAACATACCCATTTTTGCTTTCCGAGATATTGTTCTCGCCTTCCACACGTTTTTCAACGCTCCCAGAACTTTCTACCCCTCCCCCACCCTGTGACTCACTTCCGCTTCCATGGTTCCATCCGCTGCCAAATCCACTCCCAGATATCTGAAACACTTCACTTCCTCCAGTTTTTCTCCATTCAAACATACCTCCCAATTGACTTGTCCCTCAACCCTACTGTACCTAATAACCTTGCTCTTATTCACATTTACTCTCAGCTTTCCTCTTTCACACACTTTTCCAAACTCAGTCACCAGCTCCCTTACAACCCAATCCATAAACAAATTAAACAACCATGGAGACATCACACACCCCTGCCGCAAACCTACATTCACTGAGAACCAATCACTTTCCTCTCTTCCTACACGTACACATGCCTCACACCCTCGATTAAAATTTTTCACTGCTTCTAGCAACTTGCTTCCCATACCATATATTCTTAATATCATCCACAGAGCATCTCTGTCAACTCTTATCATATGCCTTCTCCAGATCCATAAATGCTACATACAAATCCATTTGCTTTTCTAAGTATTTCTGACATACATTCTTCAAAGCAAACACCTGATCCACACATCCTCTACCACTTCTGAAACCACACTGCTCTTCCCCAATCTGATGCTCTGTACATGCCTTCACCCTCTCAATCAATACCCTCCCATATAATTTACCAGGAATACTCAACAAACTTATACCTCTGTAATTTGAGCACTCACTCTTATTCCCTTTGCCTTTGTACAATGGCACTATGCAAGCATTCCGACAATCCTCAGGCACTTCAGCATGATCCATACATACATTAAATATCCTTACCAACCAGTCAACAATACAATCACCCCCTTTTTAATAAATTCCACTGCAATACCATCCAAACCCGCCTCCTTGCCGGCTTTCATCTTCCGCAAAGCTTTTACCACCTCTTCTCTGTTTACCAAATCACTTTCCCTAATCCTCTCACTTTGCACACGACCTCGACCAAAACACCCTATATCTGCCACTCTTATCACCTAACACATTCAACAAACCTTCAAAATACTCACTCTATCTCCTTCTCACATTACCACTACTTGTTACTACCTCCCATTAGCCCCCTTCACCTATGTTCCCATTTGTTCTCTTGTCTTACGCACTTTATTTACCTCCTTCCAAAACATCTTTTCACCCTCCCAAAAATTTAATGATACTTTCTCACTCCAACTCTCATTTGCCCTCTTTTTCACCTCTTGCACCTTTCTTTTGACCTCCTGCCTCTTTCTTTCATACATCTGCCAGTCATTTGCACTATTTCCCCTGCAAAAATCGTCCAAATGCCTCACTCTTCTCTTTCACTAATAATCTTGCTTCTTCATCCCACCACTCACTACCCTTTCTAATCTGCCCACCTCCCACGCTTCTCATGCCACAAGCATGTTTTGCGCAAGCCATCACTGCTTCCCTAAATACATCCCATTCCTCCCCCACTCCCCATACGTCCTTTGCTTTCACCTTTTTCCATTCTGTACTCAGTCTCTCCTGGTACTTCCTCACACAAGTCTCCTTCCCAAGCTCATTTACTCTCACCACTCTCTTCACCCCAACATTCTCTCTTCTTTTCTGAAAACCCCTACAAATCTTCACCCTCGCCTCCACAAGATAATGATTAGACATCCCTCCAGTTGCACCTCTCAGCTCATTAACATCCAAAAGTCTCTCTTTCGCACGCCTATCAATTAACACGTAATCCAGTAACGCTCTCTGGCCGTCTCTCCTACTTACGTACGTATACTTATGTATATCTCTCTTTTTAAACCAGGTATTCCCAGTCACCAGTCCTTTTTCAGCACACAAATCTACAAGCTCTTCACCATTTCCATTTACAACACTGAACACTCCATGTATACCAATTATTACCTCAACTGCCACATTACTCACCTTTGCATTCAAATCACCCATCACTATAACCCGGTCTCGTGCATCAAAACCACTAACACACTCATTCAGCTGCTCCCAAAACACTTGCCTCTCATGATCTTTCTTCTCATGCCTCCCTCATGTCCATGTGCCGGGAGTCCCCCAGTGGACACACACACACACACACACCAGAGCGCTCACTTCCTCTTGACATACGAAAAGCTTAATGGGAGTTCCAGCTTTAAACCTGAGCCACCTGTTGCCATACCAAGCTTAATGGGGCTTCCAGCTTTAAACCTGGACCACCTGTTGCTATAACCAGCTGACCTGGATTTTTTCTATATATACGTGACGACACAAACGCACACCACCTGACGCCAAGCACAGCTGGCCCCCATGGTACACAGATGTTGACCAGAAGTGACAGCTGGTGCACGAAAAAGCTTTCGGACATGAAAGAAGTAATGAGGGAAGAAAACAGAAGGCATTTTTGAAGGAACTGAAGTCTGGAACATGTCGACTGACAAGGTGGACGCTGGCAATGCCCACTTAACGTAGCGCACGGAGATCATGGGGTGGTGATGGTGGGGGGGGATAAAAAGGGTGGTCGGGGGAGATAAAAAGGGTGGTCGGGGGGAGATAAAAAGGGTGGTCGGGGGGAGATAAAAAGGGTGGTCGGGGGGGGGGGGATAAAAAGGGTGGTCGGGGGGAGATAAAAAGGGTGGTAGGGGGAGATGAAAAGGGTGGTAGGGGGGAGATAAAAAGGGTGGTGGGGGGGAGAGATAAAAAGGGTGGTGGGGGGAGATGAAAAGGGTGGTAGGGGGGTGGAGATTGAAATGGATCTAATCCATCTAGACATTGAAGTAAATGAAAGAAGAAGAAGAAAACAAACAAAGGAAAGAAGCTGGGAAGGAAGGGAGTGAAGGAGGAAGATCAGGGAATGCTCCTGTGGCTGAGGGGTATTGACGAGCGCAGAGGAAGAGAGAGAGAGAGAGAGAGAGAGAGAGAGAGAGAGAGAGAGAGAGAGAGAGAGAGAGAGAATCTGGGGGGCGTGTCTTTCCCAATATGGACGTATACCTTTCTTACGGATGGGAGCGCATCGCTATCAGAGGAAAGACCGATAAGGAAAGACACGGCATGAATGATAGCAGGTGTTAGATAAGAGCAGAGATAAGAGATAAAGGATGTGGAAGTCTCTTATCTCGTGAAAGAGAAGGTGTGTTTACTTTTAGCCCAGACGCTGGCCAAATCCTGCGCTCTATGATCCGATTTCGCAGTGTCAAATTTATTGTCTCTCTAATATGCATTGATACATAGAAAGGAGCCGAATTGATATTATTATTATTATTATTATTATTATTATTATGGCAAGATTGACCTAGAAATTGGACGAAAATAGAGTACTGAGTTAGGGGAAGTGATGGGAGGTGTATATATATATATATATATATATATATATATATATATATATATATATATATATATATATATATATATATATATATATACTTTTCAACGTATACATACATATACATACACAGACATATACATATATATAAGCACATGTACACATTCATACTTGCTGCCTTCATCCATTTCCGTCGCCACCCCGCCACACAGGAAACAGCATAATATCAGTGAAAATGGAAAATGTTGGGAGGTGGAAAGTATGAGAATTACCATAGCCCAAAGGCGTGTGTCATATACACACCTCTGAGGAAACGAGATGGATTGGAAGACCACTGGATAATACCAAGTGTACTATCCGGATGGCTACAGTGGTGAGCAGTGACACGAGCCACTGTGAAAAATATACTCAGTGGAATGTAGAATGGGAATGCTCTCTGGTCACAGTCTGCTCTCTGGTCACAGTCTGCTCTCTGGTCACAGTCTGCTCTCTGGTCACAGTCTGCTCTCTGGTCACAGTCTGCTCTCTGGTCACAGTCTGCTCTCTGGTCACAGTCTGCTCTCTGGTCACAGTCTGCTCTCTGGTCACAGTCTGCTCTCTGGTCACAGTCTGCTCTCTGGTCACAGTCTGCTCTCTGGTCACAGTCTGCTCTCTGGTCACAGTCTGCTCTCTGGTCACAGTCTGCTCTCTGGTCACAGTCTACTCTCTGGTCACAGTCTGCTCTCTGGTCACAGTCTACTCTCTGGTCACAGTCTGCTCTCTGGTCACAGTCTGCTCTCTGGTCACAGTCACAGTCTGCCCTCGGGTCGTGAGCGGGCAGAACGACCCCCAATCATTGACCCCGCTAATTGGCCAACGGCCATTACCCCATCCTTCAGTCATTTGGTCACCAGCACCTCCGACTTGGGCCTCCACTACCTGGCTTACCTCCGCACCACCACTGTGTACACGAACACTCCCCCAACGAATGTTTCGTTGCGAAAATCCCGGTTCAGTGGATGATCTTCGTAAGTGGTCGTAATTAGTGTCATTCGATCGTGTCTTTCCTCAGGTAATTGGACATGTAATTATGATTTCAGTTTCCATAAGATTACAAAGTATAGATATACATAATTAAGATGACATGTTGATTCTATGTAATGTTTATAAGCTGATCATATACACTGATCACTCACAAAGTCCCCATCTGTGTGAATATATGTGTCAGTGGGACTCAAGTGTGTCAGTGGGACCCCATTGTGTCAATGGACCCAGTGTATCAGTAGGACCCCAGAGTGTCAGTGGACCCAGTATATCAGTAGGACCCCAGAGTGTCAGTGGACCCAGTGTATCAGTAGGACCCCAGAGTGTCAGTGGACCCAGTGTATCAGTAGGACCCCAGAGTGTCAGTGGACCCAGTGTATCAGTAGGACCCCAGAGTGTCAGTGGACCCAGTATATCAGTAGGACCCCAGAGTGTCAGTGGACCCAGTGTATCAGTAGGACCCCAGAGTGTCAGTGGACCCAGTATATCAGTAGGACCCCAGAGTGTCAGTGGACCCAGTGTATCAGTAGGACCCCAGAGTGTCAGTGGACCCAGTATATCAGTAGGACCCCAGAGTGTCAGTGGACCCAGTATATCAGTAGGACCCCAGTGTGTCAGTGGACCCAGTATATCAGTAGGACCCCAGTGTGTCAGTGGACCCAGTATATCAGTAGGACCCCAGAGTGTCAGTAGACCCAGTATATCAGTAGGACCCCAGAGTGTCAGTGGACCCAGTATATCAGTAGGACCCCAGTGTGTCAGTGGACCCAGTATATCAGTAGGACCCCAGTGTGTCAGTGGACCCAGTATATCAGTAGGACCCCAGAGTGTCAGTAGACCCAGTATATCAGTAGGACCCCAGAGTGTCAGTGGACCCAGTATATCAGTAGGACCCCAGTGTGTCAGTGGACCCAGTATATCAGTAGGACCCCAGTGTGTCAGTGGACCCATTATATCAGTAGGACCCCAGTGTGTCAGTGGACCCAGTATATCAGTAGGACCCCAGTGTGTCAGTGGATCCAGTATATCATTGGTCCCCAGTGTGCCAGTGGACCCAATATATGTGGACCCAGTATATCAGTAGGACCCAGGTGTGTCAGTGGGTTCACTGTATCAGTAGGACCCCGGTATGTCTGTGGGACCCAAAGTATATCAGTGGACCCAGTATATCAGTAGGACCCAGGTGTGTCAGTGGGTTCACTGTATCAGTAGGACCAAGGTATGTCTGTGGGACACAAAGTATATCAGTGGACCCAGTATATCAGTAGGACCCTTGTGTCAGTGGACCCAGTATATCAGTAGGACCCTTGTGTCAGTGGACCCAGTATATCAGTAGGAGCCAAGTGTGGCATTGGACCCAGTATGTCTAGGACACTAGTATGTCAGTGGACCCAGTATATCAGTAGGACCACAGTGTGTCAGTGAACCCAGTATACCAGTAGGACCCCAGTGTGTCAGTGGACCCAGTATATCAGTAGGACCCCAGTGTGTCAGTGGACCCAGTATATCAGTAGGACCCCAGAGTGTCAGTGGACCCAGTGTATCAGTAGGACCCCAGAGTGTCAGTGGACCCAGTATATCAGTAGGACCCCAGTGTGTCAGTGGACCCAGTATATCAGTAGGACCCCAGAGTGTCAGTAGACCCAGTATATCAGTAGGACCCCAGAGTGTCATTGGACCCAGTATATCAGTAGCACCCCAGTGTGTCAGATTACCCAGTATATCAGTAGGACCCCAGTGTGTCAGTGGACCCAGTATAAATGTAGGACCCCAGTGTGTCAGTAGACGCAGTATATCAGTAGGACCCCAGAGTGTCAGTGGACCCCAGTGTGTCAGCAGGACCCCAGAGTGTCAGTGGACCCAGTATATCAGTAGGACCCCAGTGTGTCAGTGGACCCGGTATATCAGTAGGACCCCAGTGTGTCGGTGACCCAGAATATCAGTAGGACCCCAGTGTGTCAGTGGACCCAGTATATATGTAGGACCCCAGTGTGTCAGTAGACGCAGTATATCAGTAGGACCCCAGAGTGTCAGTGGACCCAGTATATCAGTAGGACCCCAGAGTGTCAGTGGACCCAGTATATCAGTAGGACCCCAGAGTGTCAGTGGACCCAGTATATCAGTAGGACCCCAGAGTGTCAGTGGACCCAGTATATCAGTAAGATCCCAAAGTGGACTCAGTATATCAAAGTATATCAAAGTGGACTCAGTATATCAGTAGGACCCCAGAGTGTCAGCAGACCCAGTATATCAGTAGGACGCCAGAGTGTCAGTGGACCCAGTATATCAGTAGGACCCCAGTGTGTCAGTGGACCCAGTATATCAGTAGGACCCCAGTGTGTCAGTGGACCCAGTATATCAGTAGGACCCCAGAGTGTCAGTGGACCCAGTATATCAGTAAGACCCCAGAGTGTCAGTGGACCTAGTATATCAGTAGGACCCCAGTGTGTCAGTGGACCCAGTATATCAGTAGGACCCCAGTGTGTCAGTGGACCCAGTATATCAGTAGGACCCCAGTGTGTCAGTGGACCCAGTATATCAGTAGGACCCCAGAGTGTCAGTGGACCCAGTATATCAGTAAGACCCCAAGTGTGTCAGTGGACCCAGTATATCAGTAGGACCCCAGAGTGTCAGTGGACCCAGTATATCAGTAGGACCCCAGTGTGTCAGTGGCCCCAGTATATCAGTAGGACCACAGTGTGTCAGTAGGACCCAGTATATCATTAGGACCCCAGTGTGTCACTGGGACCACCAGAGTGTCCGTAGGATCCTGTTTATCAGTAGGACCCAGTATATCAATAGGAACGCAGTGTGTCAGTGGACCCATGATATCAGTAGGACCCCAGTGTGTCAGTGGACCTAGTATATCAGTAGGACCCCACTGTGTCAGTGGTCCTAGTGTATCATTAGGACTTTAATGTGTCAGTGGACCCAGAATATCAGTAGGTCCCCAGTGTGTCAGTGGACCCAGAATATCAGTGGGACCCCAGTGTGTCAGTGGACCCAGTATATCAGTAGGTCCCCAGTGTGTCAGTGGACCCAGTATATCAGTAGGACCCCAGTATGTCAGTGGACCCAGCATATCAGTAGGTCCCCAGTGTGTCAGTGGACCCAGTATATCAGTAGGACCCCAGTGTGTCAGTGGACCCAGTATATCAGTAGGACCCCAGAGTGTCAGTGGACCCAGTATATCAGTAGGACCCCAGAGTGTCAGTGGACCCAGTATATCAGTAGGCCCCCAAGTGTGTCAGTGGACCCAGAACATCAGTAGGTCCCCAGAGTGTCAGTGGACCCAGTATATCAGTATGTCCCCAATGTGTCAGTGGACCCAGAATATCAGTAGGTCCCCAGAGTGTCAGTGGACCCAGTATATCAGTAGGTCCCCAGTGTGTCAGTGGACCTAGTATATCAGTAGGTCCCCTGTGTGTCAGTAGGACCCAGTATATCAGTAGGTCCCCAGTGTGTCAGCGGACCCAGTATATCAGTAGGTCCCCAGTGTGTCAGCGGACCCAGTATATCAGTAGGACCCCAGTGTGTCAGTGGACCCAGTATATCAGTAGGACCCCAGTGTGTCAGTGGACCCAGTATATCAGTAGGACCCCAGTGTGTCAGTGGACCTAGTATATCAGTAGGTCCCCTGTGTGTCAGTAGGACCCAGTATATCAGTAGGACCCCAGTGTGTCAGTGGACCTAGTATATCAGTAGGTCCCCTGTGTGTCAGTAGGACCCAGTATATCAGTAGGTCCCCATTGTGTCAGAAGGCCCCAGTATATTTGAAGGACCCCAGTGTGTCAGTGGGACCCCAAGGGTGTCAGTGGTCCCAGTATGTCAGTAGGACCCCAGTGTGTCAGTGGACCCAGTATATCAGTAGGACCTCAGTGTGTCAGTGGACCCAGTAAATCGGTAGGACTCCAGTGTGTCAGTGAACCCAGTATATCAGTAGGTCCCCAGTGTCAGTGGACCCAGTATATCAATGGGACCCCAGAATATCAGTAGGACCCCAGTGTGTCAGTGGACCCAGAATATCAGTTGGACCCCAGTGTGTCAGTGGACCCAGTATATCAGTAGGACCCCAGTGTGTCAATGGACTTAGTATATCAGTAGGACCCCAGTGTGTCAGTGGACCCAGTATATCAGTAGGACCCCAGTGTGTCAATGGACCCAGTATATCAGTAGGACCCCAGTGTGTCAATGGACCTAGGATATCAGTAGTACCCTTGTGTGTCTGTGGGACCCCAGTGTGTCAGTGGACCCATTATATCAGTAGGACCCAGGTGTGTCATTGGGTTCACTGTATCAGTACGACCCCGGTATGTCTGTGGGAGCCAAAGTATATCAGTGAACCCAGTATATCAGTAGGACCCAGGTGTGTCAGTTGGTTCACTGTATCAGTAGGACCAAAGTGTGTCTGTTGGACCCAGTATATCAGTAGGACCCCAGTGTGTCAGATTACCCAGTATATCAGTAGGACCCCAGTGTATCAGTGGACCCAATATATCAGTAGGACCCCAGTGTGTGAGATTACCCAGTATATCAGTGTCAGTGGACCCAGTATATCAATGGGACCCCAGAATATCAGTAGGACCCCAGTGTGTCAGTGGACCCAGAATATCAGTTGGACCCCAATGTGTCAGTGGACCCAGTATATCAGTAGGACCCCAGTGTGTCAGTAGACCCGGTATATCAGTAGGACCCCAGTGTGCCAGATTAACCAGTGTATCAGTAGGACCCCAGTGTGTCAGTGGACCCAGTATATCAGTAGGTCCCCAGTGTGTCAGTGCACCCAGAATATCAGTAGGACCCCAGTGTGTCAGTGGACCCTGAATATCAGTAGGACCCCAGTGTGTCAGTGGACCCGGTATATCAGTAGGACCCCAGTGTGTCAGCAGGACCCCAGTGTGTCAGCAGGACCCCAGTGTGTCACTGGGACCACTAGTGTGTCAGTAGGATCCTGTGTATCAGTAGGACCCCAGTGTATAATTGGACCCAATATATCAGTAGGACCCCCGTGTGTCAGTGGACCCAGTATTTCAGTAGGACCCTGGAGTGTCAGTGGACCCAGTATATCAGTAGGACCCTAGTGTGTCAGTGGACCCACTGTATCAGTAAGACCCAGTATATCATTGGACCCAGTATATCAGTAGGACCCTAGTGTATCTGTGGACCCAGTATATCAGTAGGACCCCAGTGTATCAGTAGACACAGTATATCAGTAGGAACCCCAGTGTGTCAGAAGGGCCCAGTTTATCAGTAGGACCCCAGTGTGTCAGTGGACCCACTGTATCAGTAGGACCCAGTATATCATTGGACCCAGTATATCAGTAGGACCCTAGTGTATCTGTGGACCCAGTATATCAGTAGGACCCCAGTGTGTCAGTGGACCCAGTATATCAGTGGGACCCCCAGTGTGTCAGTGGAACCAGTATATCAGTAGGACCTCACTGTGTCAGTGGACCCAGTATATCAGTAGGACCCCATTGTGTCAGAAGGGCCCAGTATATCAGTAGGACCCCAGTGTGTCAGTAGGACCCAAGTATGTCAGTGGACCCAGTATATCAGTAGGACCTCAGTGTGTCAGTGGACCCAGTATATCAGTAGGACCCCATTGTGTCAGAAGGGCCCAGTATATCAGTAGGACCCCAGTGTGTCTGTAGGACCCCAGTGTGTCAGTGGACCCTGTACGTCAGTAGGACCCCGGTGTGTCAGTGGACCCAGTAAATCAGTAAGACCCCAGTATATCAGTAGGACCCCATTGTGTCAGTGGACCCAGTATATCAGTAGGACCCAATGGTGTCAGTAGACCCAGTATATCAGTACATCCCCAGTGTGTCAGTGGACCCAGTATATCAGTAGGACCCAATGGTGTCAGTAGACCCAGTATATCAGTACATCCCCAATGTGTCAGTGGACCCAGTATATCAGTAGGACCCCAGTGTGTCAGTGGACCCAGTATATCAGTAGGACCTCATTGTGTCAGCAGACCCAGTATACCAGTAGGACCCCAGTGTGTCAGTGGACCCATTATATCAGAAGGACCCTAGTGTGTCAGTGGACCTAGTATATCAGTAGGACCCCAGTGTGTCAGTGGACCCAGTATATCAGTAGGACCTCATTGTGTCAGCAGACCCAGTATACCAGTAGGACCCCAGTGTGTCACTGGACCCATTATATCAGAAGGACCCCAGTGTGTCAGTGGACCCATTATATCAGTAGGACCCCAGTGTGTCAGTGGACCCAGTATATCAGTAGGACCCCATTGTGTCAACAGACCCAGTATATCAGTACATGCCCAATGTGTCAGTGGACCCAGTATATCAGTAGGACCTCATTGTGTCAGCAGACCCAGTATACCAGTAGGACCCTAGTGTGTCAGTGGACCCAGTATATCGGTAGAATCCCAGTGTGTCAGTGGACCCAGTATATCAGTGGGACCCCAGAGTATCAGTGGAGCCAATATATTAGTAGAACCCCAGTATATCAGTAGGTCCCCAGTGTGTCAGTGGACCCAGAATATCAGTAGGTCCCCAGTGTGTCAGTGAACAAAGTATATCAGTAGGACCCTAGTGTGTCAGTGGACCATATATATCAGTAGGACCCCAGTATATCAGTAGGTCCCAAGTGTGTCAGTGGACCCAGAATATCAGGAGGTCCCCAGTGTGTCAGTGGACCCAGTATATCAGTAGGACCCCATTATATCAGTGGTTCCCCAGTGTGTCAGTGGACCCAGTATATCAGTAGGACCCCAGTGTGTCAGTGGACGCAGTATATCAGTAGGACCCCTGTGTGTCAACGGACCCAGTATATCAGTAGGACCCTAGTGTGTCAATGGACCCAGTATATCAATAGGACACTTGTGTGTTTGTGGCCCGAGAATAACAGTAAGATCCCACTGTGTCATTAGGACCATAGTGTGTCAGTGAACCCAGTATATCAGTAGGACCCTAGTGTGTCAATGGACCCAGTATATCAATAGGACACTTGTGTGTTTGTGGCCCGAGAATAACAGTAAGATCCCACTGTGTCATTAGGACCATAGTGTGTCAGTGAACCCAGTATATCAGTAGGAACCCAGTGTGTCAGTGAACCCAGTATATCAGTAGGATCCCAGTGTGTCAGTGAACCCAGTATATCAGTAGACCCAGTATATCAGTTGGACCCCACTGTGTCAGTGGACCCAGTATATCAGTAGGACCCCACTGTGTCAGTGGTCCCAGTGTATCAATAGGACGCTAATGTGTCAGTAGGACCCAGAATATCAGTAGGACCCCACTGTGTCACTGGACCCAGTATATCAGTAGGACCCCACTGTGTCAGTTCCAGTGTATCAATAGGACGCTAATGTGTCAGTAGGACCCAGAATATCAGTAGGACCCCAGTGTGTCACTGGACCCAGAATATCAGTAGGTCCTCAATGTGTCAGTGGACCCAGTATATCAGTAGGACCCCAGTGTGTCAGTGGACCCAGTATATCAGTAGGACCCCAGTGTGTCAGTGGACCCAGTATATCAGTAGGACCCCAGTGCGTCAGTGGAACCAGTATATCAGTAGGTCCCCAGTGTGTCAGTGGACCCAGTATATCAGTAGGACCCCCGTGTGTCAGTGGACCCAATATATCAGTAGGACCCCAGTGCGTCAGTGGACCCAGTATATCAGTAGGTCCCCAGTGTGTCAGTGGACCCAGTATATCAGTAGGTCCCAATGTGTGTCAGTGGACCCAGTATATCAGTAGGACCCCAGTGTGTCAGTGGACCCAGTATATCAGTAGGTCCCCAGTGTGTCAGTGGACCCAGTATATCAGTAGGTCCCAATGTGTATCAGTGGACCCAGTATATCAGTAGGACCCCAGAGTGTCAGTGGACCCAGTATATCAGTAGGACCCCAGTGTGTCAGTTTCACTCCAGTGTGTGAGACACTCAGTGGTACCTCAGTGTGTCATTGAGACCTCAGTGGCTCCCCAGTGTGTCATTGAGAGCCTCAGTGGCTCCCTAGTGTGTCATTGGGAGCCTCAGTGGCTCTCTAGTGTGTCATTGGGAGCCTCAGTGGCTCCCCAGTGTCTCATTGAGAGCCTCAGTGGCTCCCCAGTGTCTCATTGAGAGCCTCAGTGGCTCCCCAGTGTGTCAGTATCCAATCCTGACACATACACCCCCCCTCACCATAGCCCCGGAGTCATCCACACACACACAAGATGTGAGCCACTGGTGGAAGTCATCCACACCCACACAAGATGTGAGCCACTGGTGGAAGTCATCCACACCCACACAAGATGTGAGCCACTGGTGGAAGTCATCCACACACACACAAGATGTGAGCCACTGGTGGAAGTCACCCACACCCACACAAGATGTGAGCCACTGGTGGAAGTCATCCACACACACACAAGATGTGAGCCACTGGTGGAAGTCACCCACACCCACACAAGATGTGAGCCACTGGTGGAAGTCATCCACACCCACACAAGATGTGAGCCACTGGTGGAAGTCACCCACACACACACAAGATGTGAGCCACTGGTGGAAGTCATCCACACACACACAAGATGTGAGCCACTGGTGGAAGTCACCCACACCCACACAAGATGTGAGCCACTGGTGGAAGTCATCCACACACACACAAGATGTGAGCCACTGGTGGAAGTCACCCACACCCACACAAGATGTGAGCCACTGGTGGAAGTCATCCACACCCACACAAGATGTGAGCCACTGGTGGAAGTCACCCACACACACACAAGATGTGAGCCACTGGTGGAAGTCATCCACACACACACAAGATGTGAGCCACTGGTGGAAGTCACCCACACCCACACAAGATGTGAGCCACTGGTGGAAGTCACCTACCTTGCCCTTGGCCAGCATGAGTTCGGCTGCGAAAACTTTCCCTCCACATCTTGGACAACCTTCGCCAGGCTCCGCTTGTGGTGGCTTGTAAGGTTTCACGTAGTCGTCCCGCTTGTAGCTGGTGGCAAATCCAGAGAGGCACGAGTTGAAGAGAAGGGCGGGCGGGTGTGCGTGGGGTGGAGGAAAGGGGAGAAGACCTGTGAAGCTTGTGTGTGGAGGGGAGGGGGTTTTCTCCTCTCCCCTCCCCACCGCCTCCCAAAGGGCGTCCATGTTTCATAGACATACCCTTTTTTTTTCCCGTACCCTTCCCTCCCACCCTTCCTTTCCCATCTATCTCCCTTCCTTCCTTCCATTCCTTCCATCCATCTCTCTCTTTTTTTTTCTCCCTAACACCCTTCCTCTCTCTCTCTCTCTCTCTCTCTCTCTCTCTCTCTCTCTCTCTCTCTCTCTCTCTCTCTCTCTCTCTCTCGAGGAAGGGCGTCACTCACAACCGATCCTCGAGGACGTGGTGCCCAGTCCTCCTCCTCCTCCTCTTTCCTTCCTCCCTCAAGTGATACTTGAGGACGATGCTTCAAGGATGACTTTGTAAAGTGTTCCTTAAGTCTTCTTAAAGTGGCTGTGTTAAGTATTTGGCTTTGTAAAGTGTTCCTTAAGTCTTCTTAAAGTGGCTGTGTTAAGTATTTGACTTTGTAAAGTGTTCCTTAAGACTTCTTAAAGTGGCCGTGTTAAGTATTTGACTTTGTAAAGTGTTCCTTAAGACTTCTTGAAGTGGCTATGTTAAGTATTTGACTTTGTAAAGTGTTCCGTGAGACTTCTTGAAGTGGCTGTGTTAAGTATTTGACTTTGTAAAGTGTTCCTTAAGACTTCTTGAAGTGGCTATGTTAAGTATTTGACTTTGTAAAGTGTTCCTTAAGACTTCTTAAAGTGGCTGTGTTAAGTATTTGACTTTGTAAAGTGTTCCTTAAGACTTCTTGAAGTGGCTATGTTAAGTATTTGACTTTGTAAAGTGTTCCTTAAGTCTTCTTAAAGTGGCTGTGTTAAGTATTTGACTTTGTAAAGTGTTCCTTAAGACTTCTTGAAGTGGCTATGTTAAGTATTTGACTTTGTAAAGTGTTCCTTAAGACTTCTTAAAGTGGCTGTGTTAAGTATTTGACTTTGTAAAGTGTTCCTTAAGACTTCTTGAAGTGGCTATGTTAAGTATTTGACTTTGTAAAGTGTTCCGTGAGACTTCTTGAAGTGGCTGTGTTAAGTATTTGACTTTGTAAAGTGTTCCTTAAGACTTCTTGAAGTGGCTGTGTTAAGTATTTGACTTTGTAAAGTGTTCCGTAAGACTTCTTGAAGTGGCTGTGTTAAGTATTTGACTTTGTAAAGTGTTCCTTAAGACTTCTTGAAGTGGCTGTGTTAAGTATTTGACATCTTCTTGGACTCCGTGACACCAGCAGTGTTAAGTATCTGTGTGTGTGTGTGTGTGTGTGTGTGTGTGTGTGTGTGTGTGTGTTTGTGTGTGTGTGTGTGTTTGTCTGTGTACTTCCAGCAACCCTTAACCACCAGGAGTTGCGCTAGTGCTGGTTTGTAGGTTGTGGTCATCTGTACTTACACTCAGGGCTAATTGGGCCCCTCCTGTGACTAGGACATTGTAACCATCTGTCTCATCGTTACAGCATCGACTTCAGCTAATCACTGGTCTTCACTTGTCATTTTTCCACTTATCATCATATTGTCATACTTGTATCTAGTCTTCAATCTCAGATATAGTCTTTGAAATTAGCCAGCTGTAATATATATCTATATATATATATATATATATATATGTATATATATATATATATATATATATATATATATATATATATATATATATATATATATATATATATATATATATATATATTCTGGCTATTCAACCATATATCACTTGCGCTTTTGCATAACATTGTCACATTTGTATCTCTCACTTAACCCAATCATTGTTTATTTTGGTTTTGATCCCCATCTTTGGCACACCATTTTGGACTCTCATTTGAACTCAACCTATATATTTTTTTTGTGGTCACCATCTTCCTGAAGGTGGAAATGTAACAGGAATGTCCCACGTCTTTATATATGGCTAGAATCAGGGGGTGGGGGGGATATGTATGGAAAACTGTGTTAGCGAATGGTCAGAAGGGTCCAATCCTGCAACAAATGCTTTTTAAGATGAAAAAAATGATCCTTTTCATATTTTTTTGTTTTTTTTTGGTTTTGTTTCTCTTTCTTTTTCGAATAAAGGAAAGATATGATCTTGAACGAGTAAGATTCCGGTTTAATCAGAGGGTAGAGGGCTGTCTTCAGTATCATCATATTTGATTAATAGATTAGCAAATCACTGTCATTATTTATGAACTAGATTTAAGAATTGACACTACCTAGACACAGTAGGGTTCACAAACAAGAAAAAAAAAAAATTATGATAATTTTGGACAGGATTGTTACGTTTCCACCTCCGTTATAGATTGTGCTTTCTTGACCACACACACACACACAGACACACACACACAGACACACACACACACACAGAGCTAAGAGAGCTAACCGATGCCCGTTTTCTTCCAAGGAGGAGCATGCATAGGTTGACTGTTGATGTGTCGACATGATTCTCATACTTTTGATCTCAAGTCATATCATTGTTCCAATAGATGAAGCACAAAGAAGAAGAAGAAGAAGAAGAAGAAGAAGAAGAAGAAGAGAGAAGAGACAGAGAGAGACAGACAGACAGACAGACACACACATACACAGACAGAGAAAGTCTCCTATCTCATGCAAGAGAGAGTTCTCTCTCTCTCTCTCTCTCTCTCTCTCTCTCTCTCTCTCTCTCTCTCTCTCTCTCTCTCTCTCTCTCTCTCTCCTTCCACCTCGCCATTTGAATCACATCTCAAAAGCCACAGATAGAAAACGAGGAGAGGGTGGTGGCGGTGGTGGTGGTGGTGGTTGGTCGTTTTCTTCGTCCAATGTCCCAACCACAGTAGCGTTCAGAGGAAGAAAAAGAAAGAAAGAAAGAAAGAAAGAAAATGGAATGTCACATTTCCATGGGCAGACACAGCGTACCCACCCACCACCACCACCACCCACCCACCCACCCACCTCAAAAAAAAAAAATGTATATATATATATATATATATAAATTTATATATATGGAAAATGTTGAAAAGAAACGCAGTTTTTCATTTTTGTTTGTAGCGTATATTTCCTATAAAAATAGTCCACAGAGGTTACATATCAGGAACGGAGACTTAGCGTATATAAAAAATAGTTAGCACTATAAGCCATATAAGCCATATATGAAATCAATGGAGGAAGCTCGAAGCATATATAGCAGACAGATAAATATGATAAGCGTAGTGGGTGACTTAAAACCCTTATATGAATGATATATATATATATATATATATATATATATATATATATATATATATATATATATATATATATATATATATAAAGGATATATATGTATATATGTGTGTAAAATTATTGAATACCAGTGCTTCATTAAAAGACATGAGGTGTGGTGGAGTGTGTCAGGTGTGTGTGTGTGTGTGTGTCAGATGTGTGTGTGTGTGTGTGTGTGTGTGTGTGTGTGTGTGTGTGTGTGTGTGTGTGTGTGTGATTAGAAATGATTAGATAAAGTTGGTGTCCTGTTGTTGTTGTTTTTTTGGTTTTGGTGTTTTCTTCTTATCTCTCTTATCTAAGGTCACCAATGGTTGAGGTCACCGGTCAGGTTAGGAACTGGTTATGGTCCGTTTGAGATCATCAGCTTTGAGTGTCACCCACACAGTGTTAGTGAGCTTAAAGCAACGTATTGTATATATATATAATAATAATTCCTTCTTTTTTTTTTTATATCATTTTTCAAAGGTCTCCACCTCATAGTTCTTGCGACGATAGACTCACAAAAGCAAGCGCACACACACACACATACACACACACGCACTCACACGCACACGCACACGCACGCACGCACCCATAATCACAACCACAGAATGGTTGTAATGAGTGTGTGGTGGTGGTTGTGTGGTGGTTGTGGTGTGGTGGAGGTATATGATGTGTGTGTGTGAGAGTCACTTGGGGAAGATGATGTCTCGACCCCTGTCCATTGAATAGGGGGAGGAGGTGTGGGTTGGTGTGGGGGTGGTGTGGGTTGGTGTGGGGGTGTGGGGTGGGTGTGGGTGGTGTGGGTTGGTGTGGGGGTGTGGGTTGGTGGTTCACAGGGCCGTCTATCATCGTGCCAAGATTGTGCTACCTTAGCCAAGACAACAGCACTGAGAAGGGGTGGGGAAGGAAGGGGGGGCCGCTGCCCCCCCTTCCTCCTCCCCCACTACAACACCACCCCCCCTACCCACCCACCCACCACCCTCAACCTCACCCACCCCTTCAACACCACCCCACCAACCCCCTCGCCTCCTGTATTATAACAGGGGCAAGTCGCGTCGGCAATAGCTTTGAGTGTGGGAACCATTTTGAACTTAAAAAAAAATTAAAAAAAAAATTAAAAAAAAAAAAAAGCGTAAATTGCGTAGAATAGAGAGCGTAGCTTAGTTCGAAGCCCGCCAATGTAGCGTAGTATAGCGTTTAAAAGCAGCAAGAAGCGTATAGCGTAGCCAGCATATGGTGAAGTTGTTGTGTGAAGAAGAAGAAGCCAATTGCACACAAGATTTTTAAACCGGCTTCGAACTCAGGGGATGAGGATGTCAAAAAATTTTTTTTATGTGTTTGAAATAGGCTGTCCCAATCATGTTTGCCCATTTGATGTTGCCCTGGTGTACTGTCCGTAGCTGTGGAGACGACAGGAGAAAGAGAAAGAGACAGAAAGAAAGAGGGAAAGAGAAACGCGCTTCAAGCGCTCTCTCTCTCTCGCTCCCTCCTCTCTCTCTCTCTCCTTCTCTTTTTATCTTTTTTTTTGGAAATGTGAATTGTGTCTTCAAGATGAAAATTGGATCTTCGTAGAGGAAGAGGACGTATGTTTGTCTCCCTGGCAGATGTGAATAGTGTGTCTCAAAAGACGAAAAAATTATGATCTCCCTAGTGGAAGAAGACATTTAGGATCTCCCTAGTGGAAGAAGACATTTGTATATATATAGATATGTCTCTCCATGGCAACAGCAGACAGTCCAGGTAATGAACTACATTCTTGTGCTACGAGTAGAACTCTACTGAGAGAGGAGTCAACACTCTGTCTATCGAGGCGAAGGAAGGACGATTATTCTTTCTTGCTGTTGGGGGGAAAAAAAGGAAACGGGAAGAATAGGTCAGTTCTCGGTAGCGTCCGTAATGAGGCAGAACCTAATTCTTTTCATGAAGCATATCAAGGGAAACTTCCCAACTGGTTGGTATTGGCTGAGGCTGTCACAATGAGAGGTGGTGGAAATAATGACAACGGTGGGTTGTGGTTTTCGGGGTTGGAGGGTGTGTGGGGGGGAGAAAGGCGACGGCCACTCGGGTATCAAATCGTAGAAAATAAGGTGTCGTGCTATTTGGAAAAAAAAAAATTTTCTTCGATATATATAGATCAACCCCAAACAAATATATATATATATATAAGGTATATGATCCTCCTGAATAGCGAATGGATTTTGAGTTTTTTCCCCCGGCACCACACAATTTACCTTCCCCCCCCCCCCCCACACGGGGTGGCACTGTGATTACCACTGGGGTTGTCTCGGGGTTGGCACTGTGATTACCACTAGGGTTGGCACTGTGATTACCACTAGGGTTGGCACTGTGATTACCACTGGGGTTGTCTCGGGGTTGGCACTGTGATTACCACTAGGGTTGGCACTGTGATTACCACTGGGGTTGTCTCGGGGTTGGCACTGTGATTACCACTAGGGTTGGCACTGTGATTACCACTAGGGTTGGCACTGTGATTACCACTAGGGTTGGCACTGTGATTACCACTAGGGTTGGCACTGTGATTACCACTAGGGTTGGCACTGTGATTACCACTGGGGTTGTCTCGGGGTTGGCACTGTGATTACCACTAGGGTTGGCACTGTGATTACCACTAGGGTTGGCACTGTGATTACCACTAGGGTTGGCACTGTGATTACCACTAGGGTTGGCACTGTGATTACCACTAGGGTTGGCACTGTGATTACCACTGGGGTTGTCTCGGGGTTGGCACTGTGATTACCACTGGGGTTGTCTCGGGGTTGGCACTGTGATTACCACTAGGGTTGGCACTGTGATTACCACTAGGGTTGGCACTGTGATTACCACTAGGGTTGGCACTGTGATTACCACTAGGGTTGGCACTGTGATTACCACTAGGGTTGGCACTGTGATTACCACTAGGGTTGGCACTGTGATTACCACTAGGGTTGGCACTGTGATTACCACTAGGGTTGGCACTGTGATTACCACTAGGGTTGGCACTGTGATTACCACTAGGGTTGGCACTGTGATTACCACTGGGGTTGTCTCGGGGTTGGCACTGTGATTACCACTAGGGTTGGCACTGTGATTACCACTAGGGTTGGCACTGTGATTACCACTAGGGTTGGCACTGTGATTACCACTAGGGTTGGCACTGTGATTACCACTGGGGTTGTCTCGGGGTTGGCACTGTGATTACCACTGGGGTTGTCTCGGGGTTGGCACTGTGATTACCACTAGGGTTGGCACTGTGATTACCACTAGGGTTGGCACTGTGATTACCACTAGGGTTGGCACTGTGATTACCACTAGGGTTGGCACTGTGATTACCACTAGGGTTGGCACTGTGATTACCACTAGGGTTGGCACTGTGATTACCACTAGGGTTGGCACTGTGATTACCACTAGGGTTGGCACTGTGATTACCACTGGGGTTGTCTCGGGGTTGGCACTGTGATTACCACTAGGGTTGGCACTGTGATTACCACTAGGGTTGGCACTGTGATTACCACTGGGGTTGGCACTGTGATTACCACTGGGGTTGCCTCGGGGTTGGCACTGTGATTACCACTGGGGTTGTCTCGGGGTTGGCACTGTGATTACCACTAGGGTTGGCACTGTGATTACCACTGGGGTTGTCTCGGGGTTGGCACTGTGATTACCACTAGGGTTGGCACTGTGATTACCACTAGGGTTGGCACTGTGATTACCACTGGGGTTGCCTCGGGGTTGGCACTGTGATTACCACTGGGGTTGCGACTGTGATTACCACTGGGGTTGGCACTATGATTACCACTGGGGTTGCGACTGTGATTACCACTGGGGTTGCGACTGTGATTACCACTGGGGTTGCGACTGTGATTACCACTAGGGTTGGCACTGTGATTACCACTGGGGTTGTCTCGGGGTTGGCACTGTGATTACCACTGGGGTTGGCACTGTGATTACCACTAGGGTTGGCACTGTGATTACCACTGGGGTTGTCTCGGGGTTGGCACTGTGATTACCACTGGGGTTGTCTCGGGGTTGGCACTGTGATTACCACTGGGGTTGTCTCGGGGTTGGCACTGTGATTACCACTGGGGTTGCCTCGGGGGGTTTGCCACTGTAATTACCACTGGAGTTGCCTCTGGGGAGTTGGCACTGTGATTACCACTAGGGTTGGCACTGTGATTACCACTAGGGTTGGCACTGTGATTACCACTAGGGTTGGCACTGTGATTACCACTGGGGTTGTCTCGGGGTTGGCACTGTGATTACCACTAGGGTTGGCACTGTGATTACCACTAGGGTTGGCACTGTGATTACCACTGGGGTTGCGACTGTGATTACCACTGGGGTTGGCACTATGATTACCACTGGGGTTGCGACTGTGATTACCACTGGGGTTGTCTCGGGGTTGGCACTGTGATTACCACTAGGGTTGGCACTGTGATTACCACTGGGGTTGTCTCGGGGTTGGCACTGTGATTACCACTAGGGTTGGCACTGTGATTACCACTGGGGTTGTCTCGGGGTTGGCACTGTGATTACCACTGGGGTTGTCTCGGGGTTGGCACTGTGATTACCACTAGGGTTGGCACTGTGATTACCACTAGGGTTGGCACTGTGATTACCACTGGGGTTGGCACTGTGATTACCACTGGGGTTGGCACTGTGATTACCACTAGGGTTGGCACTGTGATTACCACTGGGGTTGTCTCGGGGTTGGCACTGTGATTACCACTGGGGTTGCCTCGGGGTTGGCACTGTGATTACCACTGGGGTTGCCTCGGGGTTGGCACTGTGATTACCACTAGGGTTGGCACTGTGATTACCACTAGGGTTGGCACTGTGATTACCACTGGGGTTGCCTCGGGGTTGGCACTGTGATTACCACTGGGGTTGGCACTGTGATTACCACTGGGGTTGCGACTGTGATTACCACTGGGGTTGCGACTGTGATTACCACTGGGGTTGCGACTGTGATTACCACTGGGGTTGCGACTGTATTACCACTGGAGTTGCCTCTGGGATTACCTTTGGGGTTGCCTCTGGGGTCACCACTGGGGTTGCCACTGGGTTGCTTCGGGTTTACCACTGGGATTGGCTATGTGATTACCACTGGGGTTGCCTCTATGATTACCACTGGAGTTACCACTGGGGGTGCCTCTATGATTACCACTGTGATTACCACTGGGGTTGCCTCTATGATTACCACTGTGATTACCACTGGGGTTGCCTCTATAGTTACCACTATGATTACCACTGGGGTTGCCTCTATAGTTACCACTATGATTACCACTGTGATTACCACTTGGGGTGCCTCTATAGTTACCACTATGATTACCACTGTGATTACCACTGGGGTTGCCTCTATAGTTACCACTATGATTACCACTGGGGTTACCACTGGGGGTTGCCTCTATGGTTACCACTGGGGTTGCCTCTATGATTACCACTGTGATTACCACTGGGGTTGCCTTTATAGTTACCACTGTGATTACCACTGGGGTTGCCTCTATGATTACCACTGGGGTTACCACTGGGGTTGCCTCTATAGTTACCACTGGGGTTACCACTGGCGATACCACTGGGGGTGTTTGCCACTGGTTCTGACGTCGGGCTTGGGAGGGCTTGACGTGGCTGGACACAGACACACAACATACCTGGCGTTGGTGTGGTGGTCTTGCCGTGGGGGAGGGAAGGAAGGGGAAGAAGGGGGTGACGATGGAAGAACACACTCGGGCGCTGATAACCCATTCCCTTTTCCCCCGTCTGCTAGACGGGAGGAAAACGTCCCCCACCCACACCCTTCCATTCCCTAAAATCCCCCACTCCGCCACACACACACACACACACACAGACACACACACACAAGAACAGGAGACTCAAGGGCGAAAAAAAAGGGGGGCTTTTGGAGGCGCGATTGTGTGGTGTGATTGGCTCTGAAGAGGCTCGATCACTTAAGAGTGGGGGGGAAAGGGGGGGTAGAGAGGGGAAATGGGGGGTGTAGAAAGGGGGGAAGGGGTTGATTGGGGGGGGTTTTAGGGGGGAGAGAGAGAGAGAGATGGGGGGGAAACGGAGGGGGAAAGTTGTGGAGGGGGAGGAGGGTCGAGCGCAGAGATGGAAGCCGCCTACCTTCACACGGGCAACACTACAAGCTGGCTAGGTGCTCCTTCCTCCTAGGATGGACACTGCCTCTCGACTCCTCGCCCTAGTACGATTGAGGACCAAGTCAGCCCGGCCCCAGGTTTTCTTGGATCGCTCCGCCCCCTTCACGGACGCCCTGGCACCCGAAATACCCGCTGCACACGGCACCTCGCAGCCTCGGGGGCGGCCGAACGCCGCGGTGCCGTGTGCAAAAGGCGGGAGGAGAGGAGGAGGAGGAGAGAGTGGGACGCGCGCGTGCGCAGTCTCATACCCCTACGTGGGTATGTGGTGGGTATGGTATGTGGTGGTATGTGTGGGTAGGTGGGTGCAGCATGTGGTGATAATATGGTGTTTCCCGTGGATCAATTATGCTAACACCATATGAGGGGCTGGTGGTGTGGGGGAGGGAGATGAAGAAAACAACATTCAAAACAACCCCCCACACCACACGCCCCCACACCACACGCCCCCACACCACACGCCCCCACCACACGCCCCCACCACACGCCCCCACCACACACCCCCCTTTATTTCCCCCCCGTTACCCAGCTCGGGGTTTCAAATTAGCAACGGCTGATGCCGTAACATACAGTGTCGGTGGTGGGGGGGTCAAACGGGTGGGCCCCTGTGTGGGTCATACCTTTGTTAGGTGGTTAAGTAATTAAGGTGGGTGGTTGGCTGCTCTTGTGGTAAGATACAGTATATACCACACTGTGGTGGTTGGCTGCTCTTGTGGTGAAATACAGTATATACCACACTGTGGTGGTTGGCTGCTCTTGTGGTAAGATACAGTATATACCACACTGTGGTGGTTGGCTGCTCTTGTGGTGAAATACAGTATACCACACTGTTGTGGTTGGCTGCTCTTGTGGTGAAATACAGTATATACCACACTGTGGTGGTTGGCTGCTCTTGTGGTAAGATACAGTATATACCACACTGTGGTGGTTGGCTGCTCTTGTGGTAAGATACAGTATATACCACACTGTGGTGGTTGGCTGCTCTTGTGGTGAAATACAGTATACCACACTGTGGTGGTTGGCTGCTCTTGTGGTGAAATACAGTATACCACACTGTGGTGGTTGGCTGCTCTTGTGGTGAAATACAGTATATACCACAGTGTGGTGGTTGGCTGCTCTTGTGGTGAAATACAGTATATACCACACTGTGGTGGTTGGCTGCTCTTGTGGTGAAATACAGTATACCACAGTGTGGTGGTTGGCTGCTCTTGTGGTGAAATACAGTATATACCACACTGTGGTGGTTGGCTGCTCTTGTGGTGAAATACAGTATATACCACACTGTGGTGGTTGGCTGCTTTTGTGGTGAAATACAGTATATACCGCACTGTGGTGGCTGGCTGCTCTTGTGGTGAAATACAGTATATACCACACTGTGGTGGTTGGCTGCTCTTGTGGTGAAATACAGTATATACCACACTGTGGTGGTTGGCTGCTTTTGTGGTGAAATACAGTATATACCACAGTGTGGTGGTTGGCTGCTCTTGTGGTGAAATACAGTATATACCACAGTGTGGTGGTTGGCTGCTCTTGTGGTGAAATACAGTATATACCACAGTGTGGTGGCTGGCTGCTCTTGTGGTGAAATACAGTATATACCACACTGTGGTGGTTGGCTGCTCTTGTGGTGAAATACAGTATATACCACACTGTTGTGGTTGGCTGCTCTTGTGGTAAGATACAGTATATACCACACTGTGGTGGCTGGCTGCTCTTGTGGTGAAATACAGTATATACCACACTGTGGTGGTTGGCTGCTCTTGTGGTGAAATACAGTATATACCACACTGTGGTGGTTGGCTGCTCTTGTGGTGAAATACAGTATATGCCACACTGTGGTGGTTGGCTGCTCTTGTGGTGAAATACAGTATATACCACACTGTGGTGGTTGGCTGCTCTTGTGGTGAAATACAGTATATACCACACTGTGGTGGTTGGCTGCTCTTGTGGTAAGATACAGTATATACCACACTGTGGTGGCTGGCTGCTCTTGTGGTGAAATACAGTATATACCACACTGTGGTGGTTGGCTGCTCTTGTGGTGAAATACAGTATATACCACACTGTGGTGGTTGGCTGCTCTTGTGGTGAAATACAGTATATACCACACTGTGGTGGTTGGCTGCTCTTGTGGTGAAATACAGTATATACCACACTGTGGTGGTTGGCTGCTCTTGTGGTAAGATACAGTATATACCACACTGTGGTGGCTGGCTGCTCTTGTGGTGAAATACAGTATATACCACACTGTGGTGGTTGGCTGCTCTTGTGGTGAAATACAGTATACCACACTGTGGTGGTTGGCTGCTCTTGTGGTAAGATACAGTATATACCACACTGTGGTGGCTGGCTGCTCTTGTGGTGAAATACAGTATATACCACACTGTGGTGGTTGGCTGCTCTTGTGGTGAAATACAGTATATACCACACTGTGGTGGTTGGCTGCTCTTGTGGTAAGATACAGTATATACCACACTGTGGTGGTTGGCTGCTCTTGTGGTGAAATACAGTATATACCACAGTGTGGTGGTTGGCTGCTCTTGTGGTGAAATACAGTATATACCACACTGTGGTGGTTGGCTGCTCTTGTGGTGAAATACAGTATACCACACTGTGGTGGTTGGCTGCTCTTGTGGTGAAATACAGTATATACCACACTGTGGTGGTTGGCTGCTCTTGTGGTGAAATACAGTATACCACACTGTGGTGGTTGGCTGCTCTTGTGGTGAAATACAGTATATACCACACTGTGGTGGTTGGCTGCTCTTGTGGTGAAATACAGTATACCACAATGTGGTGGTTGGCTGCTCTTGTGGTGAAATACAGTATACCACACTGTGGTGGTTGGCTGCTCTTGTGGTGAAATACAGTATACCACACTGTGGTGGTTGGCTGCTCTTGTGGTGAAATACAGTATATACCACACTGTGGTGGTTGGCTGCTCTTGTGGTGAAATACAGTATACCACACTGTGGTGGTTGGCTGCTCTTGTGGTGAAATACAGTATATACCACACTGTGGTGGTTGGCTGCTCTTGTGGTGAAATACAGTATATACCACACTGTGGTGGTTGGCTGCTCTTGTGGTGAAATACAGTATACCACACTGTGGTGGTTGGCTGCTCTTGTGGTGAAATACAGTATACCACAGTGTGGTGGTTGGCTGCTCTTGTGGTGAAATACAGTATACCACAGTGTGGTGGTTGGCTGCTCTTGTGGTGAAATACAGTATACCACACTGTGGTGGTTGGCTGCTCTTGTGGTGAAATACAGTATACCACACTGTGGTGGCTGACTGCTCTTGTGGTGAAATACAGTATATACCACACTGTGGTGGTTGGCTGCTCTTGTGGTAAGATACAGTATATACCACAGTGTGGTGGCTGGCTGCTCTTGTGGTGAAATACAGTATACCACACTGTGGTGGCTACTCTTGTGGTTGAATACAATTTATACCACATCATGAGGACTATAACGCTAAACACATCTCAAGTCTTAAATGACTTTACACTAATAACTTTACGATGAAAACTTTGATAACTTTACTATGACAACTTTACACTATTATGGCAACTTTGATGACCTTACCGTGATAACTTGACTATGACATCTTTACACTGATAACTTTACTATAACAACTTTATACTGATAACTTTACTATGACAACTTAGATAACTTTACTATGACAACTTAATACTGATACCTTTACTATATCAACATCATACTGATAACTTAACTTTACACTAATAACTTTCCTGTGACAACTTTGAAAACTTTACTGTGACAACTTTATACTGAAACTTTACCATGACAACTTTATACTGAAACCTTTGCTATGACAACTTTACACTGATAACTTGACTATGACAACTTTGTATTGATAACTCTACTATGACAACTTTACGTTGATAACTTTACTATGACACCTTTACATTGATAACTTTACTATAACAACTCTATACTGATAACTTTACTATGACAACTTTACACTGATAACTTTACTATGTCAGCTTTACACTGATAACTTTACTATGACAGCTTTGCACTAATAGCTTTACTATGACAACTTTGGTAACTTTATCATGACAACTTTACACTGATAACTTTACTATGACAACTTTATACTGATAACTTTACTATGACAACTTTACACTAATAACTCTACTTTGACAACTTTATACTGATGATTTTACTATGACAACTTTATACTGATAACTTTACTATGACAACTTTGATAACTTTAATATGACAACTTTATACTATTGACTTTACTATAACAACTTTGGTTATTTTATTGGGACAACTTTACAGTGGTAGCTTTACAATGACAACTTTATACTGATGACTTTACTATGACAATTTTACACTGAAAAATTTACTATGACAACTTTATACTGATAACTACTATGGCAACTTTACACTGATAACTTTACTATGACAACTGTATACTGACATCTTTACTGTGACAACTTTATACTGATAACTTTACTATAACTTTACACTGATAACTTTACTATGACAACTTTATACTGATGACTTTACTATGACAACTCAGATACCTTTATTATGACAACTTTACACTGATAACTTTACTGACAACTTTATACTGATAACTTTACTATGACAACTTTATACTGATTACTATGACAACTAATACTGATGACTTTACTTCAACAACTTTATATTGATAACTCTATTACGACAACTTTACATTGATAACTTTGCTATGACAACTTTACACTGATAACTTTGCTATGACAAATTTATACTGATAGCTTTACTATGACAACTTTATACTGATAACTTTACTATGGCAACTTTACACTGATAACTTTACTATGACAACTTTACACTGATAACTTTACTTTAACTTTATACTGATAACTTTACTATGACAACTTTACACTGATAACTTTACTGTGACAGCTTTATGCTGAAACCTTTACTATGACAACTTTATACTGGTAACTTTACTATGACAACTTTGATAACTTTAATATGACAACTTTACACTAATAACTTTACTATGACAACTTTGGTTACTTATTGTGACAACTTTACAGTGGTAGTAGCTTTACTATGACAACTTTATACTGAAAATTCTCTATGACAATTTTATTCTGAAACTTTACTATGACAACTTTACACTGAAAAGTTTACTATGACAACTTAAAGCTGATAACTCTGACAACTTTACACTGACAACTTTACTATGACAATTTTATAATTGACATCTTTACTGTGACAACCTTTATACTGATAACTTTACTATAACTTTACACTGATAACTTTACTATGACAACTTTATACTGATAACTTTACTTTGACAACTCAGATACCTTTATTATGACAACTTTACACTGATAACTTTACTGACAACTTTATACTGATAACTTTACTATGACAACTTTATACTGATTACTATGACAACTAATACTGATAACTTTACTATAACACCTTTATACTGATAACTTTACTACTACAACTATACATTGATAACTTTGCTATGACAACCTTACACTGATACCTTTACTGTGACAGCTTTATACTGATACCTTTACTATGGCAACTTTACACTAATAACTTTACTATGGCAACTTTACACTAATAACTTTACTATGGCAATTTTACATTGATAACTTTACTATGACAACTTTACACTGATAACTTTCCTATGACAACTTCATACTGATAACTTTACTATGACAACTTCATACTGATAACTTTACTATGACAACTTTGTACTGATAACTTTACCATGACAACTTTATGCTGAAAACTTTACCATGACAACTTTATACTTAAAACTTTAATATGATAACTGTATGCTGGTAACTTTACTATGACAACTTTACACTGAAACTTTACTATAACTTTACACTGATAACTTTACTATAACTTTACACTGATAACTTTACTATGCCAACTTTACACTGATAACTTTACTGTGACAACTTTACATTGATGAATTTACTCTAACAACTTTGATAACTTTACTGTGACAACTTTACATTGATAACTTTACTATGACTTTACATTGATAACATTACTGACAATTTTACATTGATAACTTTACTATAAAAACTTTATATTGATAAGTCTACTATGACAATTTTACATTGATAACTTTACTATGACAACTTTACACTGATAACTTTACTATGACAACTTTATACTGATAACTTTACTATGAACTTATTGATAACTTTACTATGACAACTTTACTTGATAACTTTACTATGACAACATGCACATTGGTCCGCATTTTCCGATGAGAATCGAATTGATCACAGGAGTCGTAGTAATGAGACAACTGTGTCCTTGTGGCCTCCTTCATACGGCAGTATCTGTCTCTTATCGTCAACGGTATAAGAGACAACTTGAGAGAGACTTACATGACAACTAAAGACTGAAACTTTACTATAGAAAACTGAGACAAATTAAGGATAAGAGACAAATTACATGATAGACAAATACAACTGAGATAGAGCAATTACAATGAGATTACACTGAAACTTACATGAAATTAGATACTTTACATGACGAATTAATGATAATATTACATGACAATTAAGACGATAATGATGATATGACAAACTACTCTGAGAACAGACTAATACAAGACATTAAGTGCTCACGGAGAGAATGAGACAACAGGAGATAGAAAATAAGAGAGATAGAGAAATACAATTGGATAGGACCAATCATAATCAAGAGACAAATCTAGATAGTTATGGTACAAACAGAGATAAGAGACAAATACAAGAGAGATAAGAGACAATACAAGGAGATAAGAGACAAATACGAGAGAGATAAGAGACAAATACAAGAGAGATAAGAGACAAATACAAGAGAGATAAGAGACAAATACAAGAGAGATAAGAGACAAATACAAGAGAGATAAGAGACAAATACAAGAGAGATAAGAGACAAATACAAGAGAGATAAGAGACAAATACAAGAGAGATAAGAGACAAATACAAGAGAGATAAGAGACAAATACAAGAGAGATAAGAGACAAATACAAGAGAGATAAGAGACAAATACAAGAGAGATAAGAGACAAATACAAGAGAGATAAGAGACAAATACAAGAGAGATAAGAGACAAATACAAGAGAGATAAGAGACAAATACAAGAGAGATAAGAGACAAATACAAGAGAGATAAGAGACAAATACAAGAGAGATAAGAGACAAATACAAGAGAGATAAGAGACAAATACAAGAGAGATAAGAGACAAATACAAGAGAGATAAGAGACAAATACAAGAGAGATAAGAGACAAATACAAGAGAGATAAGAGACAAATACAAGAGAGATAAGAGACAAATACAAGAGAGATAAGAGACAAATACGAGAGAGATAAGAGACAAATACAAGAGATAAGAGACAAATACAAGAGAGATAAGAGACAAATACAAGAGATAAGAGACAAGTACAAGAGAGATAAGAGACAAATACAAGAGAGATAAGAGACAAATACAAGAGAGATAAGAGACAAATACAAGAGAGATAAGAGACAAATACAAGAGAGATAAGAGACAAATACAAGAGAGATAAGAGACAAATACAAGAGAGATAAGAGACAAATACAAGAGAGATAAGAGACAAATACAAGAGAGATAAGAGACAAATACAAGAGAGTTAAGAGACAAATACAAGAGAGATAAGAGACAAATACAAGAGAGATAAGAGACAAATACAAGAGAGATAAGAGACAAATACAAGAGAGATAAGAGACAAATACAAGAGAGATAAGAGACAAATACAAGAGAGATAAGAGACAAATACAAGAGAGATAAGAGACAAATACAAGAGAGATAAGAGACAAATACAAGAGAGATAAGAGACAAATACAAGAGAGATAAGAGACAAATACAAGAGAGATAAGAGACAAATACAAGAGAGATAAGAGACAAATACAAGAGAGATAAGAGACAAATACAAGAGAGATAAGAGACAAATACAAGAGAGATAAGAGACAAATACAAGAGAGATAAGAGACAAATACGAGAGAGATAAGAGACAAATACAAGAGAGATAAGAGACAAATACGAGAGAGATAAGAGACAAATACAAGAGAGATAAGAGACAAATACAAGAGAGATAAGAGACAAATACAAGAGAGATAAGAGACAAATACAAGAGATAAGAGACAAGTACAAGAGAGATAAGAGACAAATACAAGAGAGATAAGAGACAAATACAAGAGAGTTAAGAGACAAATACAAGAGAGATAAGAGACAAATACAAGAGAGATAAGAGAGTAACACAAGAGAGATAAGAAGATATTAATCATGGTATTCTTATCATTGACAGATCGAGTGATTAGGTCATTAATGCCCTAATGGATGTTGGACGGGCATGGAGCATGCTAATCATTAGTGATACCAATCAGTTCCACTAGTGATTGGTGGTGTTAATTACCATTCATGTTAATGATTGGTGGTGTTAATTACCATTCAGCTAATGACTGGTGGTGTTAATTACCATTCATGCTAATGATTGGTGGTGTTAATTACCATTCATGCTTATGATTGGTGGTGTTAATTACCATTTATGCTAATGATTGGAGGTGTTAAAATTACCTTTCATGTTAATAATTGGTGTTAATTACCATTTATGCTAATGATTGGTGGTGTTAATTACCATTTATGCTTATGATTGGTAGTGTTAATTACCATTCATGTTAATGATTGGTGGTGTTAAAATTACCTTTCATGTTAATGATTAGTGGTGTTAATTACCATTCATGTTAATGATTGGTGGTGTTAATTACCATTCATGTTAATGATTGGTGGTGTTAAAATTACCTTTCATGTTAATGATTAGTGGTGTTAATTACTTAGAAAAGCAAATGGATTTGTATGTAGCATTTATGGATCTGGAGAAGGCATATGATAGAGTTGATAGAGATGCTCTGTGGAAGGTATTAAGAATATATGGTGTGGGAGGCAAGTTGTTAGAAGCAGTGAAAAGTTTTTATCGAGGATGTAAGACATGTGTACGTGTAGGAAGAGAGGAAAGTGATTGGTTCTCAGTGAATGTAGGTTTGCGGCAGGGGTGTGTGATGTCTCCATGGTTGTTTAATTTGTTTATGGATGGGGTTGTTAGGGAGGTAAATGCAAGAGTTTTGGAAAGAGGGGCAAGTATGAAGTCTGTTGGGGATGAGAGAGCTTGGGAAGTGAGTCAGTTGTTGTTCGCTGATGATACAGCGCTGGTGGCGGATTCATGTGAGAAACTGCAGAAGCTGGTGACTGAGTTTGGTAAAGTGTGTGGAAGAAAGTTAAGAGTAAATATGAATAAGAGCAAGGTTATTAGGTACAGTAGGGTTGAGGGTCAAGTCAATTGGGAGGTGAGTTTGAATGGAGAAAAACTGGAGGAAGTGAAGTGTTTTAGATATCTGGGAGTGGATCTGGCAGCGGATGGAACCATGGAAGCGGAAGTGGATCATAGGGTGGGGGAGGGGGCGAAAATTCTGGGGGCCTTGAAGAATGTGTGGAAGTTGAGAACATTATCTCGGAAAGCAAAAATGGGTATGTTTGAAGGAATAGTGGTTCCAACGATGTTGTATGGTTGCGAGGCGTGGGCTATGGATAGAGTTGTGCGCAGGAGGATGGATGTGCTGGAAATGAGATGTTTGAGGACAATGTGTGGTGTGAGGTGGTTTGATCGAGTAAGTAACGTAAGGGTAAGAGAGATATGTGGAAATAAAAAGAGCGTGGTTGAGAGAGCAGAAGAGGGTGTTTTGAAATGGTTTGGGCACATGGAGAGAATGAGTGAGGAAAGATTGACCAAGAGGATATATGTGTCGGAGGTGGAGGGAACGAGGAGAAGTGGGAGACCAAATTGGAGGTGGAAAGATGGAGTGAAAAAGATTTTGTGTGGTAATGCTAATCATCGGTTGTGCTATGATTAGCCGTGCCTAATCATCACGTTGTACTAATGATTGGAGCTGTTAATCATTAGTTAATCTAATCATTTATGATAACGATGGATTATGTTTGTAATGAGTTTAATGAGAGATTAGTAGAAGTGTTAATCGTCATTTATGTCAGTGATTGGAAGTGGTAATCATTAGTCATGATAATGATTGGTGTTGCTAATCATCAGTTACGATAGATCATTTACGTTGATAAATAATTCTGATCATTCTTAATGGTAATTATCATTTGGGTTAATCATTAGTTATACTGATTATATGAATCTAATCATTACACATGCTAATGATTATGCTAATCATGTTATTGATCAGTTACCTTAATCACGACCTATTCTAATCATCAGTTAAAGTAACAGTTATTATACTCCTAAGTAATGATAATCAGTTAGTTATTATTTATGCTAATGATCAGTTATTCCCATCATTAGTCCCGTATTAATCTTCACCTTTTGCTAATTACTATTTTTTTTAAAAGATGCTAATTATACATTACTGTCATCTCCACGTTGATAATTAGCTAATGGTGATGGATTACGGTGAATAATTAGATCTGCTCATTAGCCAGTGTGTGTGTGTGTGTGTGTGTGTATGTGTGTGTATGTGTGTGTATGTGTGTGTGTGTGTGTATGTGTGTGTGTGTGTGTGTGTGTATGTGTGTGTGTGTGTGTATGTGTGTGTGTGTGTGTGTGTGTGTCTGTGCGTGTGTGTGTGTGTATGTGTGTGTATATGTGTGTATGTGTGTGTGTGTGTGTGTGTGTGTGTCTCTGTGTGTGTGTGTGTGTGTGTGTGTGTGTGTGTGTGTGTTCTAGATCATGTTCTAGATCACATGTTCTTGAATAACATTGCTTTGCCAAGACTAGGAGGGAGGTGATGTGAGAGGAGGAGGAGGAGGAGGGAGGAGGAGGAGGGAGGAGGAAGAGGAGGAGGAGGAGGAGGGAGGAGGAGGAGGAGGAGGAGAGGAGGAGGAGGAAGAGGAGGAGGATAAGAATGTTTCTTCCTCCCGAAGACACAGCGTGAGGGCGCGCGAGCGAGCGAGTAGCGCGCGCGGGGGAGTGGGAGGGTGTGTGTGTGTGTGTGTGGGAGGTGGTATAGGGGGGGCGACGAGCAGCAGCAGCAGGAGGAGGCAGGTCCGCCAGCCACCCACGCTGCATGACACACTCCCCAGGTTATTCGCAGTACGAATGACGTCACCGGCCCAGTATGTTGCCCCCGCCGGGGTTAAAAATACATAATCCAATCTTGCGAGAGAGAGAGAGAGAGAGAGAGAGAGAGAGAGAGAGAGAGAGAGAGAGGGAGGGAGGGAGAGAGAGAGAAAGGCCATTTGAGTGGGAGGTGGGAAGGCCACTTACACATTTTAGAAAAGAAAGCCAAGTACAACGCCCACACACTTGGCACACTTATGACCACTTTACAACGCTAACACCCCACCCCAGGGCCACCCACTTACACAACTTATGCTCGTGAAATCTACACACACACACACACACACACACACACACAACTTATGCTCGTGAAATCTACACACACACACACACACACACACACACACACACACACGCATGCACGCACACACGCAACACAGCCACATATATATATATATATATATATATATATATATATATATATATATATATATATATATATATATATTAACGCCCATACACGCACATATACATACATGTACATGTACATATCAACATAAACACATATGCATACATTGACAGATACATATATACCCAGGTACGTATTCATACTTGCTTGCCTTCATCCACAGGAAACAGCATCCCTACAAACTTACATATATATATATATATATATATATATATATATATATATATATATATATATATATATATATATATATATATATATAAGAACGGGACAAGAATCAAATGCCTTGTTTAATCATGTTAAAAACTATGATCATTTTATTGACTAGAGTAACGCCATCTCAGTTATCAACTCTAACTCTATTACCAAGAGAAATATCATTGATTCTTCTATTATTAAATACACAGAGAATTATAATCTTAATATTAGTGATGGTCTATACAAATTAGATAACTTTATTGTTGATAAAGTTTGTAAAATGATAAGTTTATGAACGCTCGTTGTATGTTTTGGACAATCACATGTTTACCAAATGGCGTCCTAGCTTCGTCTCTTCGATGTATATCAACTGACTGTTATATTTCTCTCTTGTGTCTCCCCTGATGATGTGATTATGACACGAAAGTGCACTTGGGAACTTATCGTGTCTCATTTTCCCCGTGGACTCGTAGGAATATATATATATATATATATATATATATATATATATATATATATATATATATATATATATATATATTTTTTTTTTTTTTTTTTTTTTCATACTATTTGCCATTTCCCGCGTTAGCGAGGTAGCATTAAGAACAGAGAACTGGGCCTTAGAGAGAATATCCTCACCTGACCCCCTTCTCTGTTCCTTCTTTTGGAAAATTAAAAAAAACAAGAAAGGGGAGGATTTCCAGCCACCCGCTCCCTCCCCTTTTAGTCGCCTTCTACGACACGCAGGGAATACGTGGGAAGTATTCTTTCTCCCCTATCCCCAGATATATATATATATATATATATATATATATATATATATATATATATATATATATATATATATATATATATATAATTACACTGGCTTAATTACCATTAGCTGTTATAGGTCATTAAACCCCCCGCCCCCCCCTGTCGTATACGGAGCTACGTCTGCTGTGGAGGCACAAGGGACGGAGGAGTAACATTAAACCCCCTTCACACGTATTCAGGTGGGTTTAACGAGGGTTCTGGTGGGTTTAACTACGGCTGCAGCAGCAAGGGTTAAACCTGTGACGTAGACGTATAACCCCGTGACGTAACGCGAGGTTTAAACCCGTGACGTAACGTGAGGTTTAAACCCGTGACGTAGACGTACAGGTATAAACCTGTGACGTAACGCCAGGTACAGACCGTGACGTAACGCCAGATATAAACCCTCGACGTAACACCCCGTGACGTAACACCAGATATAAACCCTCGACGTAACACCCCGTGACGTAACGACCCGCGACATAATGCCAGATATAAACCCTTGACGTAACACCCCGTGACGTAACGACCCGCGACGTAACACCAGATATAAACCCTTGACGTAACACCCCGTGACGTAACGACCCGCGACATAAGACCAGATACAAACCCTTGACGTAACGCCCCGTGACGTAACGACCCGTGACATAACGCCAGATATAAACCATTGACGTAACGCCCCGTGACGTAACGACCCACGACGTAACACCAGATATAAACCCTTGACGTAACGCCCCGTGACGTAACGCCAGATATAAACCCTTCACGTAACACCCCGTGACGTAACGCCCCGTGACGTAACGCCAGAGATAAACACAATAACCTATCAGGCATCAGTTGCGTCACGTTGGCTAACCCTTCACCAGCTGTGGGTGGAAGCTGTGTCATCTGTGTGTTGTCCTCCTTCTCCTCCTCCTGTTGTTGCTGTTGTTGTTTTGTTTGTTTTTCAGTATATCATCGTCTTAGTTCTATACGTCCGTGTGTTGGTATGTTCCTATATTATCGTTCAGTTATGTTTGGAAATAGAAAAGGGATCCATGGATTCGCTTCTGCAAGCGAAGAAATTTTTCGTGGGGCTTCTGTCTCTCTGTCTCTCTGGTCCAGCAAATTGTTTGGTTCTGTCCCGAGACGTGAGATGGTTTATATATTGTCCCCTACCTCTCCCCAGCCGTTACTACCGTGTCAGAGGTCTGAACGAGGTCGTTGCAGACTCTCGTCATCATCGTTAAGAAACGAGAAGACCTCGTGTCTTGTCTCCGGCCGAGGTTTACGGTATGTTTTTGCACGCTACCCTTCCATAGTTGTACATCCGATCTCGCCATCGTGTGTGGGGCTCATCTGCGTGACAGGGCGATGGTATTTCTCTTACTATGATGGATTACTCGTGTCTCCTCACTGGAGTATTGCGTTACTGTCCATCATTACTCGTGTCTCCTCACTGGAGTATTGCGTTACTGTCCATCATTACTCGTGTCTCCTCACTGGAGTATTGCGTTACTGTCCATCATTACTCGTGTCTCCTCACTGGAGTATTGCGTTACTGTCCATCATTACTCGTGTCTCCTCACTGGAGTATTGCGTTACTGTCCATCATTACTCGTGTCTCCTCACTGGAGTATTGCGTTACTGTCCATCATTACTCGTGTCCCCTCACTGAAGTATTGCGTTACTGTCCATCATAAGCCAAAAGATGGTACCATGGTTCGCTGTCTGTCTTATGGTAGAGAAGGGGCCACTATGTCCATCACTATGTCCTTCACATATACGTGTATGAAGGTCAGCTTAACTGAACCGTGTGGTTTGGATGGAAGCTTTGAGGACATTGCCTAAGTTTAGCAGATCCATATACCTCCATAGTGTGTTATCGGTTCGCGCTGTTGACCATAGAGCACTCGAGGGCCGAGTGGGGATGGGGGGGGAAGTCGGAGGATGTATGGGTTCGAATCCTGGTTGCTCCAAGTCACGCCCCCCCAGCTGGTCCATTTACCGTCCACCCATTCCAGCGAGGCTTGGGTTTGGGACGCATGGCGGCGGGGAATGCAGGCGTGTGTGGTAGGGCAATGGGTTGGGGAGGGTACGGGGCTGTGTAAATGACTTAGGGCCATTTAAAAGGCCGACAACGGCAAGGAAAACCACGTCCGCCAGCTGGGAGGGGGCTATAACGCCCCTTCTGCAGGCGTTACAGGGGACATGACGCCCCCCGGCACGACGACGCCTTTCCCCCCGGAGCTTCTCCTGCGACGGGGGGGCCGTGCCCTTTGGAGGTCCCTCGTTATAGTGCATCTGCTGGGGGTGTGCGCGAGATATGTTCACTAGAGAAGGCATGGCGTGCTCTAGAGAGGTCAGG
>NC_092279.1:2346642-2364142 GCF_036320965.1 Panulirus ornatus
ATATATATATATATATATATATATATATATATATATATATATATATATATATATATATATAAATGTTGGAAAGGATCACAATTTTCCGCGTGATCAAGTGTTTTCTTAAAAAGTCCACGGGGGAAAATGAAACACGATAACTTGCCAAGTGCACTTTCATGTAATAATCACATCATCAGGGGAGACACAAGAGAGAAATATAACAGTCCATTGTTATACAACGAAGAGACGTAGCTAGGACGCCATTTGGTGTATATATATATATATATATATATATATATATATATATATATATATATATATATATATATATATATATATATATACACACACACACAAAAGGAAGACCTTGCATTAAGAATGAGTGAAGATCACCGATGGAAAATATTCCTAAGTGATGTTTGAGATGTGGGTGTGTGTTGGTGGAGACACCAGCAACACACAGCCAAAAAGATATTAATATGCCTAGTGACAGGTGGGGGGCGACGTGGGCGGCAGGTGTGGCAGAGTTGTACCTGCTGATTGGTGTGTGTGTGTGGGGGGGGGGGTTGTGGGGTTTGGGGGGGATACAACAGTTGTAGGAGGCATAGGGGGGGGGGGGGTACTTGCTGGTGGAGGGGGGGGTACAACATGTGTGGGGGGGGGAGTGTAAAAACAGCCGGGGTAAATCACAAGTGCTCTTCTTCCACCTCTTCCTCCTCCCTCCTCCTCCTCCTCCTCCTCCTCCTCCTCCTCCTCCTCCTCCTCCTCTTCCTCCTCCTCCTCCTCCTCCTCCTCCTCCTCCTCCTCCTCCTCCTCCTCCTCCCCCCCCCCATCTCAACAAAGCAATCGTCTTATTAGGCTACGAGAGCAAGCCTCTCTTTCCCCCACCTTCCCCCACCCTCACCAACACTCTCCATCATCCTCCATCACTACTTCACACCTCCTCACCACCACCAACACCTGCTCACACCACCCCTCCCACAGCAGTCAACAGGTCTCCCCACCACCCCAGCCACCCCACCTGCAGGGGTTAGAGGGGCGGCACGGCACCCCCACCACCCCAGCCACCCCACCTGCAGGGGTTAGAGGGGCGGCACGGCACCCCACCACCCCAGCCACCCCACCTGCAGGGGTTAGAGGGGCGGCACGGCACTCCAGCCACCCCAGCCACCCCACCTGCAGGGGTTAGAGGGGCGGCACGGCACCCCACCACCCCAGCCACCCCACCTGCAGGGGTTAGAGGGGCGGCACGGCACCCCACCACCCCAGCCACCCCACCTGCAGGGGTTAGAGGGGCGGCACGGCACCCCACCACCCCAGCCACCCCACCTGCAGGGGTTAGAGGGGCGGCACGGCACTCCAGCCACCCCAGCCACCCCACCTGCAGGGGTTAGAGGGGCGGCACGGCACCCCACCACCCCAGCCACCCCACCTGCAGGGGTTAGAGGGGCGGCACGGCATCCCCACCACCCCAGCCACCCCACCTGCAGGGGTTAGAGGGGCGGCACGGCATCCCCACCACCCCAGCCACCCCACCTGCAGGGGTTAGAGGGGCGGCACAGCACCCCACCACCCCAGCCACCCCACCTGCAGGGGTTAGAGGGGCGGCACGGCACCCCACCACCCCAGCCACCCCACCTGCAGGGGTTGGAGGGGCGGCACGGCACCCCACCACACCACACAAGGCATCCCACCTGCATGGGTTGGGGGGGCTTCTCGCCCCCCTCCCCTCGCACACAAGGCACCCCACCTGCAAGTGTTGGGGGGGGGCGCGGCGGGCGCGGAGGGCGCGGTGCCCCACCACGCCACCTGTCGCAGTCAGTAACTCATGGCGGAGGGGGGGCGCGCGTGCGTCCTTGTGAAGTGACAGTCGCTGCTTCGCTCAAGGTGGGTCGTATTAGTGAAGGAAGACACACGCGGGGTTTTATTTATCATGTGTTGGGGAGTAGGAAGAGTTGGGGAGGGGGCCAGCCAGCAGCGAGGCCCTTCTCCCCACCCCACTCCTGCTGGAGGGAGGAGATGGAGAAGGGGAGAGGGTCGTGTGGAAGCAGGAAGACGAGAGATAAGAATTGGGGAGGGAAAGTGGCCCTTCTCCCCCACCTTCCTCCTGCTGGGGGAGGAGGAATGAGATGGGGAGGGGGAAGAGGCCCTTCTCCCCCACCCCACTCGTGCTGGGGGAGGAGGAAGAGAGGGGAAGAGGCCCTTCTCCCCACCTTCCTCCTGCTGGGGGAGGAGGAATGAGATGGGGAGGGGGAAGAGGCCCTTCTCCCCACCCAACTCCTGCTGGGGGAGGAGGGAGCAGATGGGGGGAGAGACGAGAGAGAGAGAAATCGGGGAGGAAAGAAGCACTTCTCCCCCCCCCCCCCCACCTCACACCATGCTAGTGGGGGGAAGGAAAAGAGAAGAGTGGGGGAGAGGAGCGAGGGGAAGTAGGAAGACAAGAGATTAAGACTGGGGAGGAAACACGTATCTCGGGGAGGACCTGAGAAGGTGGGCGTGGGTGTGGGCACTGATGAAGTAACTGTGGGTAACAGTGTGGGGGAAGGGGTCGCGCTGGTGTTCGAAGGGCGAAGACAGAGCGCACCCACACTTGTGGGAGAAGAACAGTTTAACATTGGAGTGTTTGGAGGATGTGTTCGTTGTCAGTGTTTGGAGGACGTGTTCGTTGTCAGTGTTTGGAGGACGTGTTCGTTGTCAGTGTTTGGAGGACGTGTTCGTTGTCAGTGTTTGGAGGACGTGTTCGTTGTCAGTGTTTGGAGGACGTGTTCGTTGTCAGTGTTTGGAGGACGTGTTCGTTGTCAGTGTTTGGAGGACGTGTTCGTTGTCAGTGTTTGGAGGACGTGTTCGTTGTCTCAGTTCTCCCTGACGGGCGCCGATATGGACTGGCCAGAGCTGGATGGGGGTGGATAAAGATGGGAGGTCCCCATCTCCCGCTGGTGGCTGGCTGCGGGAGACCGTAGCTAGCGGCCGTCTGGTGGTCGCTGGCGGCGTGCGTCGCTCGTGGTGTCGGCCGCCAGCTGATGGCATTTGCCCGATGACAACAAAGGCTCGTTCAGCCAGGGCGGTCAGCTGATAGGCTCAAGGACACGGCTTTTGAGATGCGTGGCCACAGCTCGACCCCAGTTGGGCACTCAGGGTTGTATTGGGGCCACGTATTGTGGCCATAAAGTATTTGGGGGGTATTGTATTGTGGCCCTATTGTGGGGGAGGGTACTGTAGTGTGGCCTTGTTGTGGATGAGGGTACTATAGTGTGGCCCTAGTATGAGGGTTGATGCTATAGTATGGCCCTAATGTGGACGGCCATATTGTACTATGGCCCTAGTGTGGACGACTATACTATAATATGGCCCTAGTGTGGACGGCCATACTGTAATATGGCCCTAGTGTGGACGACGGTAGTAAATATGAAAGGAAGCAGAAGACCCAGTGTTTCATAATGAAGTTATCAGCAATCATTGATCTTATCTGTGGTAGAGAGAGAGAGAGAGAGAGAGAGAGAGAGAGAGAGAGAGAGAGAGAGAGAGAAGCAAAGCAGGAGGAGGCGTCCCCTTCCTTACCCACCGCTCCCTCCGGCTCAACAGCCGACGGGAGAGACCCCATCCAAAAAAAAAGAAAATAATGCCAAAGACGATAGATACACCACGTAGTGTGAAGACGGTCAGTTATTACCATGGGTTCATTCTTCAAGGATCGGGTTTCAAAATGAAAATGAGATCGGTAATGGAAGTATGCTCGGAGATCCTTTTCACAGATGATGTCAATGGAATAAGAATGTAAACATGTTATCGGAAAGGTCGTATGGCAAGGGTTAGGCACAGGAAAGCCCAGAGCATCCAGGAGGTGTACAATACACTGACTTAGAAAAGGGGGGGTGTTACATGGGGGGCCCCAGAGGGTCCATGGTGGTCCCCCGCCCCCCTTCCCTTCAAGGGGAGGGTGGATATTGGGCGCTTGGGTTGAACGAAACAAGGGCCCGCTCCCATGTTGATCCAATCTATCGTCAATTTGGTTGGATATTCCATAACACTTGATCGTGTCCCCTTCGTCACAACCTGGACTCTCTTTGTCCAAGGTCTGTCTCTTTCTCTCTATATATATGTTTGCAACGCTTGCCTTTTTCACAACTGCACACCTGCCTCTTATTACAACCCTGCCTTTTTTCACAACTCTGCCCTCTTCGAAATCCTGCTTTAGTCACAACCTTGCCTTTTTTCCACAACCCTGCCCTCTTATTAGAACCCTGCCTTCTTCAGAATCCTGTTTTAGTCACAACCCTGCCTTTTTTTTTTTTACAACCCTGCCTTTTTTCACAACCCTGCCTTTTTTCACAAACCTTCCTTCATCACAACCCTGCCTTCTTCACAACCCAGCCCTTTTTCACAACCTTACTTCTAAACCTTACCTTCTTCATAACCCTTCCATTTTCACAACCTGTTCTTCAAAAACCCTGCTTGCCTTAAAACCTTGCCCTCTTCACAACCCTGCTTTAATCACAAGCCTGTCCTCTTCACAACCCTGCCATATCAGAGCACCTAGCTTGGATGATGACCGACTATCATGTAATGTCTGTATTTCTAAGCCAGGGAGGGAGGGTTACCTTGTGGTCTAGGGCTAAGGTGCTGGTCGTCTTTGCCCAGAGGAGCCAGGCAGGCGGCACGACCCTTGAGCACGACGGTACGACCCTTGAGCACGACGGTACAACCCTTGAGCACGACGGTACGACCCTTGAGCACGACGGTACAACCCTTGAGCACGACGGTACGAACCCTTGAGCACGACGTTACGACCCTTGACCACGACGGTACGACTCTTGAGCACAACGGTACAACCCTTGGCCACGACGGTACGACCCTTGACCACGACGGTATGACCCTTGAGCACAACGGTACAACCCTTGGCCACGACGGTACGACCCTTGAGCACGACGTTACGACCCTTGACCACGACGGTACGACCCTTGAGCACGACGGTATGACCCTTGAGCACGACGGTACAACCCTTGAGCACGACGGTACGAACCCTTGGTCACGACGGTACGAACCCTTGGCCACGACGGTACGACTCTTGACCACGACGGTACGAACCCTTGGCCACGACGTTACGACCCTTGACCACGACGGTACAACCCTTGACTGTACGACCCTTGGGCTAGACGCTACGAACCCTTCAGCAAGACGGTACGACCCTTGACCACGACGGTATGACCCTTGGCCACGACGATACGACCCTTGACCACGACGGTACGACCCTTAAGCACGGAGGTATGACCTTTTGACCACAACGATGCGAACTTTGGGTATGATGGCCTATCTGGTGTCAGATCAAACACCAGGCCTTTATATAACCCAAGGGTCGTACCGCCGTGCTCAAGGGTCGTGCCTTCATGCAAAATGGTCGTGCCTCGAGGTCGTATTGTCTCGCTCAAGTCGTATGATAAAGAACACATTCAGTCTTTAGTTGTCTCGTATAGTGTGCCAAAACCAGGGCCTACCATCTATAGATAAACCCCAGAGACAAACTCCGTGTTTATATTGATTGCTTCTTATGCCCTAGTTTAGCCCACTGACAGCACGTCTTCCCCCCATATACCACATCGCCCAAACCCTTCCTGAATGTTTAGGTTGCAATAACCCAAAGTCTCTTTTCTATCCAATCCTTGCATGTGGTCAGACGCCTCCTCCCATGCTCGCTCCACATCTGATCCTTTCTGTTAGTTCCTCTTCACTCATCCTCTCCATATGTCCAAACATTTTTAGCACGCCTCTCAGCCAGACTACACTCACTGCCACACGTTTCGTAGATGATGCCTCTACTTACATGAGCAGCCCGATCTATGCTTCACATATCATTTCCAACACGTCGCACGCTCTATCTTTTGCCCCCAAGGTTCATACACACCCATGCGACCCTGCTGGGACTACCTTGGCTTCAGTCATACCCATCTTTGCCCGTGCAGACCCTGGCCTCTCCTTCCACCCTCCTTGTGACTCACCTCAACACCTCAACCTCCATAGCTCCCTTTGTTGCCACGACCACTTCCGAACACCTAAAGCACTCCACATCCTCCAGGTACTGGCCATTTTAAACTCACTCTCGACCCATCGTCCCACACTCGTGTTGCGCCTTCTTATCTCAATTCAGTTCACGTTTACTTTGATTTCTCTCCCTGTATACAGTCTCCAAAACTCTCTCACAATTCTCTGAAGTTTATCCTTTAGAAATATGCCACTAGGGCCGTGTCATCTGCAAACAGCAACTGATTCACGTCCCATATGCTCTCCTACCCCAAGCATACCACAGACGTGTATCTTGTACCAACACTCAAGATATCACATCCCTCCCTTACCACCCCACCGATGACATCACACATCCTTAACGCAGACCCGCCTTTCCCGAGGGCCAGTCACCCTCTTCCCTTCCTCCTGTTACACTTGCCTTCCTCTAAATGTAGGGGGATCCCTCACTTCCTTTGCTAACTACCCAATCACCCCATGTAGTAGTAGTAACACCCCCTCATGATGCCTCCTTGGAAACCCCATCGTTCGCTTTCTCCAGATCCATAAATGCTACGTATAAGTGGCAGTCACACAGGCAAAACCCTTGGTTCACGCACCTTGTCCCACTGCTGAAGCCACCGCAGTGGTCCTTCTCAGTCTGTTGCTCTCTGCCTCCCACTACCCTGTCAGTCACCTTCCTCCTATACACCATACCACGTATGCTCCACTGATTTTTAAACAGTTATTTTTGTTCTCTCTTGCAAGAACATGGATCTCTGCCCATTCCTCTGGCATCTTACCGTGGCTCATACCACCAGGATAACCAGTCTACTCCGTCACCTTCTTTCTTAAGTAACTTGACTGTGATTCCATTCACTCCTGAGGCTTTCCCACCAGGTTCTTGTTACCTCCTGTTCTTTACACTGTCCCCTCCAAGCTTGCAACCTCGTCCAAATGACACCACTTGCGCTTCCTTCTCATCAAATTCATTCAACAGTCTTTCAAAGCATTCACTCCATCTGTCTCCCTCATCTTTGTCTGTTAAACTCCCCCCATCTACTTCCCTCTTTGTCTCCTCTGTTTGTTCCCCTGTTCTCCTTACACTGTTCATTTCCTTCTTGAACATTTTCTGATTCCCCTCTGAAGTTCATCGCGACTCACTCCACATGTCCTCAATCTTCTTTCTCGGGTATCAAACTTACTTTTGACCTTCCGCTTCTTTCTCTTGTACTCTTCCCAATCACTTGCACTCCTTCCCTCCAGATGTCATCCACGCTTTTCGGTTTTCTTTTTTTATTTTTCATCGGGACTCACTCCACATGTCCTCAGTCTTCTTTCTCGGGTATCAAACTTACTTTTGACCTTCCGCTTCTTTCTCTTGTACTCTTCCCAATCACCTGCACTCCTTCCCTCCAGATGCCATCCACGCTCTTCGTTTTTCTTTTTTTATTTTTCATCGGGACTCACTCCACATGTCCTCAGCCTTCTTTCTCGGGTATCAAACTTACTTTTGACCTTCCTCTTCTTTCTCTTGTACTCTTCCCAATCACTTGCACTCCTTCCCTCCAGATGTCATCCACGCTCTTCGGTTTTTTGTCTTTGTTTCTTCATTTTCTCAGGCGATTTAACTCCCTCATCCTACTGTGCGTCCACACCCTCCTCTTCCACCTCCGAAACACTCTACCTGTTCGAGAAATGCTTTCCTGTATACCTTCCATTCCTCTCCCGCCTACCCTGGTGTAAGTTACTCGCACCCTTTACCAATCTTCACTCTTTGCCTCTCTGCTGTTTGTGTACACATGCCACCTTCTCAAGCACACTCACGTTTTAGCACTTTTCCTCACTCACACACACACACACACACACACACACACACACACACACACACACACACACACACACACAGAGGTGTTATGTCCTCGTTTTCTCTGATCCTCCATCACCAACTTGCGAACTCAGACACTTCACCCACCGCCGCCATCTCTCACAGCATGTCCCACATCCGTCAACCTTTCCATTTGCACACTTGTCAATTAGCACGTGATCCATTAACTCAGCCTCACTCCCTCCCGCCCTACAACCTCCTCACCCTCCCACATACAGGAGTGCACCTCTTCGTGAGCCATTCTCTCCCCCTGTCATCACACAAGTCGAGGAACTTTTGGACCCGTCCATTTACACCAGGAAACATCAACCCCTTCCCCTCCCACCACCACCACCACCACCCTCTTTTTCCCCCTCTCCACACCCACCCCTCTATCCACCTCCCCCGCCTCCCCAATTTCCCCATAACGAACCCCCTGGATGTAGGACCCTCAGCTCCGAAGATTCGATCAGATGCGTCGAAGCTTCGAACAAATCCTGGAAATCTTTAAACACGACGCGGTACGACGACCCTCCAGCACGACTGTACGACCGACGGTACGACTTCTTGAGTGCGACGACCCGACCTCTTACTTCGAGGACATGACCTCAGACCCCCCTCATACATGAAGGTCGTACCTTCGTACTTCAAGATTGTACCTTCCTGCTCATGGGTTCGCTATGCACAATTAGCAGACCAAGAGTGGAGACATGATGGGTCAAGCTGGCCACTTGGCCCAACTATATCATTCCCAAGAACCCTGATGGGCCAAGCTGGGCACTTGGCCCGGCTATAGCATTCCCAAGAACCCTGATGGGCCAAGCTGGGCACTTGGCCCGGCTATAGCATTCCCAAGAATCCTGATGGGCCAAGCTGGGCACTTGGCCCGGCTATAGCATTCCCAAGAACCCTGATGGGTCAAGCTGGGCACTTGGCCCGGCTATAGCATTCCCAAGAACCCTGATGGGTCAAGCTGGGCACTTGGCCCAACTATAGCATTCCCAAGAACCCTGATGGGCCAAGCTGGGCACTTGGCCCAACTATAGCATTCCCAAGAACCCTGATGGGTCAAGCTGGGCACTTGGCCCAACTATAGCATTCCCAAGAACCCTGATGGGTCAAGCTGGGCACTTGGCCCGGCTATAGCATTCCCAAGAACCCAAGTGGCAACAGATACAAGACATTATAACACCGGAAGTCATTCACGTCGAACCCTGGTGATGGTGGAGTTGGGGTGACATGATGGAAGATATATTCCTGAAATTATATACTTCAGTGCTTGAAAGACACGTAGATCTTACCTTTTCCCGTTCTCACCCTGCAGTCCACGGTACTGGAAAGATGTGGGACCTTGTGAGAATCATATTATTATCGAGAAGAGAAGTGAGTCTACGTGGTGGCTTGTGTGTTCTGGAAACCACCAGCTGGACTCGAGTTACAAAGCTCCGAGTCCAGGTGATGTATGTTCCAGGCAGATATACAGAGCTGCCTTTGTTCCAGGTAGCTCGTTTGTATTATCTCCGCCACAACACCAAGGGCTTCTCTCTCCTGCAGCTTTAAGGCAAAGATACTTATAGCGGCAGAGAAAAGGTCACGCAAGGTCTTCGTTCATCCCCTTCCCCAACACCACTTGTCAATAGAGCCTCAGTGCCCTGACCCATCTGACTCTTACCGTCAGTTTTACTTCATCCGACAGCTCAGGGTAAAGCTCTCGCCACCATCACGAGCCACCTGAGAGATCCCTCTTCCCCATGTTGCAGTCCGACACCACAATAGCCTCGGGCTCATACGAGCTGGAACAGACGGCTACATGGACAGCCCCATCCCTAAACCGCTGCTGAACATCATCTACAATCAGTACACTGTCATTCCAGTATTAGAGTATATAATTGTTTAACCTCCTCTACGTATATTCTGTTCCTACAACCCCATTGTTCGTATCAGCAAAGATATTCAGATGGGAATTCAGGCCTTCTGATAGCTTGTTTACATAGGTTATGGAAAGCGATGGCCCAAGGACTGGACCCTGAGGTACGCCACAAATGACCTCAGATCATATTGCTAGAAGATCCAGCTTCCTTACTATCCTCTTGTTATGGTACGGTGTCAAATGCTTTCCGGCAGTCCAGTTATGCTCAGTGTGCCCAGTCACTGCTTTGTTTGTGTACCAGTTTTGGTTCCTTAGAATTCTCTGGAATATTGTGGATTATAGACTCACCTTACACTTCTTTCCCGCAGTTACCCTTACCTTTTAGTGTCGTTTGAATGGGTCATCTTTCATTATTTCCCAAAGCTTAAGTCTTTCCCCCTTATCAGACCTTTATCTTTTCCATGCCTCCTTGCTGTCCTGGACTCCGCTCGGCAGATTACTTTGGACTCGAGTTCCTTTGAGAGTTTTGTCTCCACCGCTGCAACGATATCAGGGTTGCTTTCCCTGATACGGTCCTTGAATTTCACTTCCCTTTTTCCATGTGTCACTTGTGTGTCTGCATCTGCTGTGTACTGGACCTTGGGCCTAAGGCGCTCTCTGTTCTTCAATTCTATCTTCTCTGTACTAGAAGTAGGGGTGTTTTTCATCCTTCTGGTCCCATCCAATTCTTTTTATTCTTTGCCTTTTGCCAGTTCTCTCTCTTACTCTCTCTCCTCTCCACTCCTCTTCTCTCTGTATCTTCCCCTTCTCTTGGTTTGCCACTGTTCACAAACACTCCTTTGAACTCCTCGTTTTCGTTTTTTTTATCATTCTATTTTACCTCCCTGCTTGTATACACAAGTTCATGTCAGACGTTACCCAAAGAGGCATTCCATTAGTACGATTCTTGTACTAACCCTCCCAATGCTCTTGACTTGTGTCAGATCTTGTGCTACATTTGCCAACTCCATCGCCTCAAGATCTTTACTGATCTGCTCCCCACTTTCTCTCACTTCCTTCTCCTTCTTGTGGAGATGGTCGTTATCTTCCAGCCCAGACGTCTCCCTCAGTACGACCTCGGCGTGATAATGTACACCTTTTCCTTATTTTTTCCCTCTTGTCTTTTAATCAGTTCTTTTATCGTCCCGCCACAGCTGTCTTGAACAAGCTCCGTCTTTGGTCTTCTATCCCCAATAGATATATTCCCAGTAGATATATCCACAATAGATATATTCCCAGTAGATATATCCCAATAGATATATTCCCAGTAGATATATCCCCAATAGATATATTCCCAGTAGATATATCCCCAATAGATTTATTCCCAGTAGATGTATCCCCAATAGATATATTCCCAGTAGATATATCCCCGATAGATATATTCCCAGTAGATGTATCCCCAATAGATATATTCCCAGTAGATATATACCAATAGATATATTCCCAGTAGATATATACCCAATAGATATATTCCCAGTAGATATATCCCCAATAGATATATTCCCAGTAGATATATCCCCAATAGATATATTCCCAATAGATATATTCCCAGTAGATATATCCCCAATAGATATATTCCCAGTTGATGTATCCCCAATAGATATATTCCCAGCAGATATATCCCCAATAGATATATTCCCAATAGATATATCCCCAATAGATATATCCAGGTCTTCTATCCCAATAGATATACCCAGGACGGCCCTGTCCCTATGTACATTGCTTCTATAAATGGCTCTCCTTGGTGTCCTTAAACTTCACCTCCTTTTCCATGGCCTCTTTCCTATGGCCACCTCAGCCCTAGACTTAACCTCTGGTGTCTCTTGCTTCACCTCCCCTATATATTGTCATACCTTCCGTGGGCCTATGATAAGAGCAACGTCTTATATCTGTATTTTGATGAGAGTTTTCTTCCCGAGTTGAATTCATTCGTCTCTTCTGTGCTCTCGCATTATATTCCCTTGCGCACTGTCGTCTGCCTTCATCATCCCTGTCTCTCAAGATGGTATATTCTCTTCATAAACTTTTAACAGCCTCGTTGAGGTTGCATCCGACCGTCAGGTACCCCTCAGACGACTGTCCCCTTTTGGCAGCTCTGCCCCGCCCTCGTCTTGACAAAGGTGTCGAAGTCGACCTTCGTCATGTCCCTAATGTGGGTTTTTCCCTCTTTATCCATCCCCGTGTCTTTTGTCACTGTGGGGTTTTAAGTGTCCTGGATGCAGAGGGATACAAAGGAAGTTCAGTCAGTCCCAGACCACTGGGGTCCCTTCGAGGCTGCTTGCGATAAGGTAAGAGATATAGATGTATTAGATCAGATAGCTTATCATGGGGTAGAAGATCTGATCTGATCACAGGCATAGTCTACTTCGTCTTATTGAAACCCCTTTGTATGCCAAGGGGGTCATGCAGTGTTGAAGGTTTTGATCTGTTCCTCGATCTAAAGATATAGGGTTAGCTCATAGGCTCAAATTAGACGCCGTCCAGAGCCGAAGTCTGAGGTTAGCTGGCAGGAATATTCGCTGACAGAAATGTTTGTCAGTAATGAACACAGTTGTTCATGTTCTGTTTACACTCCCCTGTAGCCATACTTCTGTGTAGCTCATTTTTTACATGTTTGTACCAAATTCTCATTATTTTCTGGGTTTATATATATATATATATATATATATATATATATATATATATATATATATATATATATATATATATATATATATTGGAAAGGATCACAAATTTTGCGTGTGAATAAGTATATTGCTATGAGTCCACGGGGAAAATGAAGCACGTAAAGTTCCCAAGTGCACTTTCGTGTCATAATCACATCATCAGGGGAGACACAAGAGAGAAATATAACAGTTGATATACAACGAAGAGACGTATATCAAGTGACTGTTATATTTCTCTCTTGCGTCTCCCCTGATGATGTGATTATTACACGAAAGTGCACTTGGGAACTTATCGTGTTTCATTTATATATATATATATATATATATATATATATATATATATATATATATATATATATATATATATATATATATATATTCCCCTTCTTCGGTAATCGACATTTTCGGGAGGGAAGAGAGAGGGGGGTTGAAGAATGGGCTGCTCATCCCCCCCCCCCCGGCAGCAGCTGCTGGCGAGCGGGAGGTGTGAGGTGGCTCCACGTAAGGCGCGCGCGCGCGAGCCGCTGCCGCTTTTGATGAGGCGCCGTGTATTTAGGAATGGTGTCCCTCACCTTTGTAACTAATGCTTTGGGATCAAGCGCCAAGTTAGGCAGAAAAGGCTGGCCCCGGAGCTGGGGCGGGGCGGGGCGGGGCGGGGCAGGTGTGTGGTGGGGAGGGGGGTGTTTTTTCCTTTTTCTTTTTTTTTCATTCTGGCGTGTATATTAATGTGGCCACTCTCTCCTACCTACTCCTCCCTTCCCTCCCCCTTCTTGCTCTCACCTTCTCACTTCTCTCTCTCTCTCTCTCTCTCTCTCTCTCTCTCTCTCTCTCTCTCTCTCTCTCTCTTGCTCTCACATGTCTCCCTTCCTCGCACCTTCTCCGTCTCTCTTACTCTCACCTCCTTTCTCTCTTGCTCTCACCTTCTCTCACTTCCTCTCAACTCTCCCCCTTACTTTCACCTTCTCTCTCGCTTACTCTCACCTTTCCTCTCTCTTCCTCTCACCTTCTCTTTGTCTCCCTTACTCTCCCATTTTCTCTCACTTCCTCTCACCTTTCTCCCTTACTCTCACCTTCTCTCTCTCTCTCTCTCTCTCTCTCTCTCTCTCTCTCTCTCTCTCTCTCTCTCTCTCTCTCTCTCGTGTATTATATCCTGCCTTGGGCCTGGCTGTCTGTAGCAGGAGAGACATTAAAATGATTTTGAGACCCGACAGGTTAGCTCCCCAGCTTGATGAGACCCGACAGGGTAGCTCCCCAGCTTGATGAGACCCGACAGGGGTAGCTCCCCAGCTTGATGAGACCCGACAGGGGTAGCTCCCCAGCTTGATGAGACCCGACAGGTTAGCTCCCCAGCTTGATGAGACCCGACAGGGTAGCTCCCCAGCTTGATGAGACCCGACAGGTTAGCTCCCCAGCTTGATGAGACCCGACAGGTTAGCTCCCCAGCTTGATGAGACCCGACAGGGGTAGCTCCCCAGCTTGATGAGACCCGACAGGGTTAGCTCCCCAGCTTGATGAGACCCGACAGGTTAGCTCCCCAGCTTGATGAGACCCGACAGGTTAGCTCCCCAGCTTGATGAGACCCGACAGGTTAGCTCCCCAGCTTGATGAGACCCGACAGGGGTAGCTCCCCAGCTTGATGAGACCCGACAGGGGTAGCTCCCCAGCTTGATGAGACCCGACAGGGGTAGCTCCCCAGCTTGATGAGACCCGACAGGGGTAGCTCCCCAGCTTGATGAGACCCGACAGGTTAGCTCCCCAGCTTGATGAGACCCGACAGGGGTAGCTCCCCAGCTTGATGAGACCCGACAGGGTAGCTCCCCAGCTTGATGAGACCCGACAGGGGTAGCTCCCCAGCTTGATGAGACCCGACAGGGGTAGCTCCCCAGCTTGATGAGACCCGACAGGGGTAGCTCCCCAGCTTGATGAGACCCGACAGGGGTAGCTCCCCAGCTTGATGAGACCCGACAGGGGTAGCTCCCCAGCTTGATGAGACCCGACAGGGTAGCTCCCCAGCTTGATGAGACCCGACAGGGGTAGCTCCCCAGCTTGATGAGACCCGACAGGGGTAGCTCCCCAGCTTGATGAGACCCGACAGGGTAGCTCCCCAGCTTGATGAGACCCGACAGGGGTAGCTCCCCAGCTTGATGAGACCCGACAGGGGTAGCTCCCCAGCTTGATGAGACCCGACAGGGGTAGCTCCCCAGCTTGATGAGACCCGACAGGGTAGCTCCCCAGCTTGATGCGACCCGACAGGGGTAGCTCCCCAGCTTGATGCGACCTAATAGCAGAGGTGGAGTATATGGCGTTTAAAAGGGCGTTCAATTCACAGAAGTGGAGGGTATGGCGTTTAAAAGGGCGTTCAGTTAACAAGTGGAGGGTATGGCGTTTATAAGGGCGTTCAATTACAGAAGTGGAGAGTATATCGTTTAGAAGGGCGTTCAATGAACAGAGGTATAGGAATATGGCACTAAAGAGGGGCGTTCAGTTATCAGTGTCGGCGGGCAGAGGGCGTTCAACCAACACAGGTGGAAGGAGGGGGGCCAAATATCTGCTGGGCGGGGAAGGGGGCGCTGGGAGCCGTGAACGCTGGCGTCAGGCATCGCTCGCCTTGGTCACCGTCGCGAGAGGAACTTCCCCAAGTGTTCGCTGGTGCTGTGGTGTGTCACTATTGTGATCAAGACGTCTTGACTCACGCGAATAAAATGTTGTTTGTCCTCCAGTTTTTACGTCAGGTGGTGGTGGTGAGGAGGAGAGATATTTGTTGACGCCCGCGTGCCATGAGCACGAGAGACTCTGGCATCCAGTGACCAAGGAAAATGTAATGTGTCCAAGAATGGTGGCGCGGGGCGCGGCGCGGGGCGGCGTGGCGTGTGCCTGCGTGCGTGTAGCCAGGTCAAACAGAAGAAAGAGAGAGGTTGCCCCTTTAAGCTACTGTTAAGTCTAGCTGTGTTGTCCCTGTGTTGATTTCCCTCCCTCCTTCCCTTCCCTCCGCAGGAGAGAAGGGGCTGAGCAGTGGAGGGAAGAGGTGGGAAAAGGAGGGGAAAGAAAAATAATAGGGAAGAAATGAATGGATCATCTTTATTCTTGGCGCGACCCCTGCACATACCCCGCCGCCACCTCTTCCTCCCTCACAGTGTCGGGTGCACGCCCACCTCCGCCACCTGCCTCACCACACACCCACACCCACATAACAACTCCCTCATAGAACATATATGTATATATTTAAGCTGGGCTGTGGTGGGTCGACCCCCCACAGCCCGGCTGGAGGTGGGTTAGAAGAATGTCGGTGACACAAGCGAGGGAGGGAATCTTGACCACGTCGCTCGCTGGCGTGTGCGACGCCCACCCACCACTGACAGCCCGCGCAGAAGGGGAAGAGGGCGTGTGTACTCCACGCCTTGTATCTAAGTCTTAACGCTATAGAGTCATGCTAGAAGGTCCTTTGTATTCGATGCTGTAGAGTCAAGCAAACTATTATCAAGGTCTGCTAATTTCGCCCTTTTTCGTCTACGGTAAAATCCTGTAAATTAACCTTTTCCCCTTTTCTCGTCCGTCATGATGAATCTATAGCACTGTCTTCAGCTGATAAAGCGGCGCCCTTGGGTACCTCATATTCATATGATTCAATTTCGAATCTCCTAACACCATCTCCTAGATTCTCCTGCCGAAGGGTCTTCCAAGAACTCCTCCAGCCCCTGGTGGACGAGGCGTATGGCCCGTATGGCACAGCTGCTCGTGTGTAAAGGACTTGGGCCTCGTGACCTATAGCACAGGCCCTTGCTCGTCTATATGTCCTTTGTACAGACCCTTGCTCGTCTATATGTCCTTTGTACAGACCCTTGCTCGTCTATATGTCCTTTGTACAGACCCTTGCTCGTCTATATGTCCTTTGTACAGACCCTTGCTCGTCTATATGTCCTTTGTACAGACCCTTGCTCGTCTATATGTCCTTTGTACAGACCCTTGCTCGTCTATATGTCCTTTGTACAGACCCTTGCTCGTCTATATGTCCTTTGTACAGACCCTTGCTCGTCTATATGTCCTTTGTACAGACCCTTGCTCGTCTATATGTCCTTTGTACAGACCCTTGCTCGTCTATATGTCCTTTGTACAGACCCTTGCTCGTCTATATGTCCTTTGTACAGACCCTTGCTCGTCTATACGTCCTTTGTACAAAAACCCAGGCTTCTCCTCCTCTTGGAAGCCTGCTTTGGTGCAGCCCATCCCTAAGAAAGGAGACTATTCGCGACCCCTTTAACTATCGGCCAATTGCTCTCAGTTCTGCTGTCTCGAATATTTGGAAACTCTTCTTAACTCTCACTTTTTCAGGAACACAATTCCAATCCCTTCTTTCCGGTCACCAGGACGGATTTTGTGGTGATCTCTCCCATGTGACTCGCCTTTGCTCCTCTTTTCTCTCTTTTATGGATTTTAGCGAAACTTTGGCCTTAAGCCTTCGACATCTCCAAAGCATTTGACTGGGTGTAGCTTTCTGACTCCCTTCCTTTGGTTTTTCTGTTCCTCTCTGTTCTGTAATGAATAGTTGCTTCTCTGGTCGTTGTATTGCAGTGGTCGTCAATGGAGTGACTTCGTCCTTCCAATCCTGTGTTCCTCAGGGTTCTTTCTTACCGCCTCCTCTGTTTCTTCTTTCACTGAATGATCTAGACCTCTTCTTCTTGTAACCGTATTCAGTTTTATGCTGATGATTCTACTTTACACACTTTAACTCACTTTCCCTCTCATCTCCTGTTACTCGTTCTCTTTCTTGTACTGACCTTAATTTCCCCCTCTCAATGATTCCACTTTACCCACTTTAACTCACTTTCCCTCTCATCTTCCTGTTACTCATTCTCTTTCTTGTACTGAACTTAATCCCCCCCTCTCAATGATTCCACTTTACACACTTTAACTCACTTTCCCTCTTATCCTCCTGTTACTCGTTCTCTTTCTTGTACTGAACTTAATTCCCCCTCTCAATCCGGACCTGTGTGATAAATATTTCATGATAGAGAAATAGTAACTTGATTAAACCTGTTACCATTAAAACTTAGGTTCTATCTATATCTCTGTCTAAGAGTAACG